>NC_056609.1:30703079-30703281 GCF_018340385.1 Cyprinus carpio | reverse complement strand
CTGTACAATGAAATTATATGTGTCATATCCCTTGATATCACATTCTCAAAATAACTAATAATAAATAACACACCATATAAAAATCCAGACGCTGCCCGGATTCAGAGGGGATCTGGAGACTCCTAGCAAAAGAGATGTCCATAAAGTTCCCGGCTGCACCTGAGTCCACCAAGGCTTTGAGTTGATGCTTATGATTTCCCCA
>NC_056609.1:30702573-30702932 GCF_018340385.1 Cyprinus carpio | reverse complement strand
CACTCCCTTATGCGTTGGTCACGTTCTGATGGGGAGATCCGAGTACCACCCAACTGCATAGGTTTGGGAAATCCGTGGAATGGAGGTAACTTCTCTGTAGGAAGGGAAGTGACAGGGGGTGTGAGAACAGACTGTCGACTCAAATTCCTCTCCCTCAGACGATTATCCAGCCGCACTGCCAGGTCAATGAGGCTCTCAAGATTGTGGGTAGGCTCTCGTGTTGCAAGTTCATCTTGAAGTGTCTCAGAAAGACCGTTCTGGAAGCATACCATGAGGGATTCATTGTTCCAGCCATTCCCTGCTGCAATGGTACGAAAGTGGATGGCATACTCTGCAGCACTGCGGGTACCCTGTTGGAG
>NC_056609.1:30701760-30702319 GCF_018340385.1 Cyprinus carpio | reverse complement strand
AGCACTGGGGTCTCCAGAGAACCATTGTGGTGGAGGTAGGCGGGGTTCTACAAGGGGAGCTGACGTTTGAGGACCCGGAAGTGGAACAGAATCTGCAGTTGAGGTCATAACTTAAGTAGGGGGCAGACGATCGAAGATTTGACCAACAGAGGTCATGACATCAGACAATAATTGTGAATGCTTAACCATCAAGGCCTCCTGCTGGACTAGCCCTGCTTCATGATGTTGGACTGAGGCCTCATGCTGAACCACAGTAGTGAGTAGCTCTTGTGTGCTGGGCATCTCTGGGTTCATGTTGGCTTGGTATTTTTGTCAGAGCTGGGACTAGAACTCTGGTTTCCGGCATGAGAGTCAGACTCACAGTCCTTGAGCCATTTGAGAATGGTGAACCAAACAGTAAGATGCACTTTGGAGAAGTTGAGATGCAGAAAAAAAAAACCTTTAATAAAAGTTCGAGCAACAGAAATCCACAGTTGGAACAAAAAAACAACAAAAGAATTTCTCAAAAACTGTCCAAATGGGAATTCCACAAAGATCTTGAAGCATATTCAAAAAGATC
>NC_056609.1:30701099-30701237 GCF_018340385.1 Cyprinus carpio | reverse complement strand
TCTGTAGATATATTTCTCATGTATGTGAGACACCACAATTTGAAGTTATTTCATTATCAGGAAAAAATTGAAGTGATTGAGATGGCGCCTCCCTGTCATGAATGCGCATTAATAATTTTCGCACAAACACTTGAATAT
>NC_056609.1:30700637-30700823 GCF_018340385.1 Cyprinus carpio | reverse complement strand
TTTTACATCGTGTGCACTTTTTGATTATAATGAGAGAACTTGAGTTTAAACGTGAGGACGTTTTATTAATCCGTCCATTCTTTAGAGTTTCAATGATTTATCTAAATCGTGCAGGTTTAATATATTCGTTTCTTGTTTTAATTAGGCCTAAATAATGGGAGCGAAATTATACAGTGCCTCACGTTT
>NC_056609.1:30696128-30700104 GCF_018340385.1 Cyprinus carpio | reverse complement strand
TGCACTCAGCAGTCAAAAGCTGCAAATGCACTTTGCAGACGCGACGGTACAACCACCGTTTTGGTTGGCCACCTACTGTGCTTAATTTGTGGCGATTCTCAGTCAGCGTGGTTTGGCGGAGCTTGCTGACTGGAGCATCCAGGGATGTGCTAACTGCAGAGCTCGCAATATGTTCAGAAAGCCATGCAGATCTGTGCAGTCATCATTTTGCATCATGCTTGACTGACTTGCCACTACAGCTTATTGCAAGATGTGCAGTTGTTGGTACAGGTCTGGGGAGGGGCTGGGCGCGTTAAATGTGTTAAAAATATTAACGCATTATTTTTTCTCATAATTAATTAATCTAATTAACGTGTTAAGTTACCAGCCCCAGTTGAAATATGTTTTAGAAAGTAGCGCAGCTGCTTTATTTATGGGGTTTCCAGGGTAAGGGCTGCATTTTCTGCAGTTTAGTGCCATCTACTGTCGGATTCAGCGCATCTCTCAAGTGTTCCCCTGTGCTTCTGAAAGTGAAAGTGAAAGTGAAAGTCGTGACATTTGTCAAGTATGGTAACCCATACTCGGAATTGGTGCTCTGCATTTAACCCATCCAAGTGCACATACACAGCAGTGAGAAGTGAACACACCGTGAACAAGCATGGAGCAGTGGGCAGCTATATCCAGCGCCCGGGGAGCAACTGGGGGTTCAGTGCCTTGCTCAAGGGAGCTTCAGCCATGGGTATTGACTCCTGCCAGCACCGAGACTCGTACCTGCGACCTTCGGGTTACAAGTCCAACTCTCTAAGCATTAGGCCACAGCTGCCCCACATGACCAGTTGATGGGAATAGTATTCTTAAAATGCATTCCAAATTCTGAATAATTTGTAATATATAATTATTCATGGTATTTAGAAGTACACAAGATAACAATATCGTGCATATTCATTACCCGGATGTATCGCATTACCGAATACCGGAACATTTCTAGAGCACACATCTAAAATGTTCCACTAAATTATGTGATCATCTGATGAGTTTTTAGCGCTCTCTCTCGTCTTACTGCCATTACACATAGTGGCTAAGAAATGTCATCAAAATGATTTTAATTTAATGAGTTTCAGTTTTTATAACATGGCTATGCCTATGATATAAGACTTAGCTTATCACACGAACAAGAGTTTTTTTTTTCTTCTCTTGAATATCTGCATTATCCCAAATGTACAATAAACAACAACTTACAGAGTAACTTTCAGACACAAATTTCCATTTTGCTCCATCAGAAAGAAAGATCAAACAGCAGAACCGATGCGTCTCCGAACAATAGTGTTTTGTTCCTCAGCGTTACACGACCAGCGAATGATTCAATCAGGCTATAAATACAGTCGTTTGCAAAGTTAAATGAATCAGCTTTTTAAACGAATCAGTTGAGTCAACTCACTCATTAAGACTTGCTGCCACCTACTGGCGGTTGTAGTTTTGTATTTTAAAAAGTAGCTCATTTCATTTTTGCAATCATTTAATACTTCAGTATTTTTAAAATTTTATATTTAAACTTAACATTTATGCACAATCCATCTATGAATTTTGATTTTTAATAGCCAGCATGTCGTTTTATTCAATTGAATATATTGATTAAATAAGAACCTGACATAAGAGGACACAGATATGACAATATTTATTTATTTATTTATTTTATTTTGCTCAAAGTTATTTCAGGATTTTGATCCCTCAACTGAGAGAACACATCCTGTTTATTATAATATAATGCATATTTAATATTACATTTAAACTTTGACTATAGCCTAGACATGTTAGGCATATTAATTGTAGTATTTATGAACATTATTTGTTTTGTGTTACTCCATAATGATGTTCTGTTTGAGGGCATTTGTAGTGTAGGTACAGGGCCAAGCCCAGGGGCCCCCACCCGCCCATGAGATACAAACATTTACAAAATTGAAAAATCATATTAACATAAACATAATAAGCTAACACTTTTTACAACCACTTTTTAAAAAAACAACACTTTTTAAAACATGGAAGTCTATATGAGTGTGAGTATTTTCTCATCACAGTATTTCATCAACAAGATCTAAATATTCACAACGCCATCATGTTTTTAAATACTGCTTGTCAGTAAAACAAAGAATGTATGAGCAGTCACCAGATCTAAATATTCACAACAAACACCCTTTCAATGTGTGTTTTTTATGTTAAGTTAAAATGAGAATTTTATTTAAAACAACAAGACCATAGCACCTTCTTATGAAGGTATTTTTATCTTTTTAATTTTTCCTTTAATATAATGAATGTTTCCATTAAATCTGTTCATCAAAAGAGATCAGAGCCAGAGCTGTCTCTCATATTTATATTATGTTTTAATATTAATGTTTTATATTAGGTATTCATGTTATTGCAGCTATCAGGCCAGTTGTTGGCTATGGTAGAGAGTCTGTGAAATAACTTGAGTTTATGTTTTCTGTATCAACATGAAAATATATCTTTTTTTTTTTCAAAATAAAAGTTAATATTAATATACTAATTTAAAGGTTTCTCCTGTTATAGTTCAGTTCATCAGAAGAGATCAGAAGCAGAGCCCAGCTGTGTGTCTATGAGGAGTGATACTTATTTGCCTCGTCCAATTAATTTTTTATGAATTTATGTGAGTCGAGTCATCCTCAAAATCTCAGATCCAAAATTTCATTGCTTGAACATAATAGAAATGTTGTTTGTTTGTATTATCATGTGATTATGTCATGATTTCATCTGATATTTTAACATTTGCTCCACACTCTCTGTTATAGTTCAGTTCATCAGAAGACATCAGAAGCAGAGCCCAGCTGTGTGTCTCTGAGGAGTGGTGTTTCTTTGCCTCGTCCAATTAATTTTAAAAGTGATGACACAAGGTTTAACCTCAAGTATGAAATTGTTATGTAAAAGATATGTTTATAGTTTGATATGTTAAATTAAACTGCCATAATTATACATCACTATAATAACTAAATATGAGCAGAAGTCTGGCTAGGAAATACTGTAAATCTAATGACAACAAGCAGATATAGAGCAAAGAGTAGAATTGTTTATTTATTTCAATTTATTTAAATGGTGTTAATTTTTTGAGCAGGTGCATTTTTAATAAAGTCACATCTGTCATTAAGGTAATGAGAAAAATATCACCAATGTCAGAATGTTTGATTCTTGATTCAAGGTCAATCCTGCAACACAGATCAGTAACAAAACCCTTCTGTAAGAAATATGACCAGTCTATGAATCAACCACAACACAGCACGTATCCTGGTGTGAGGTAAACATTACTCAAATACATCATTAATGACTGACACATTTCATAAACTCTACGATATGTTCAGTGTCTCATAACACAGAAAACAAAAATATGTTTTGCCCCTGTATATTTACCTCTGTAACTCTGTAATAATGTGGTGTTTTAATTTCCAGACATGAAGTCCTCAACACGTTCAGATCAAATCTGAAGCAGACGTTTGGGCATCTGTATGAGGGAACAGCGACGCAGAGAAACCCAACACTCCTGAATGAGATCTACACAGAGCTCTACATCACAGAGAGTGAGAGTGGAGAGATCAGTAATGAGCATGAGGTGAGACAGATTGAGACACAGTCCAGGAGAGCAGCAACAGAGGACACAGCCATCAAATGCAGTGACATCTTTAGACCTTTACCTGGACAAGACAAAGCCATCAGAACTGTGCTGACAAAGGGAGTCGCTGGCATTGGAAAAACAGTCTCTGTGCAGAAGTTGATCCTGGACTGGGCTGAAGGGAAAGAGAATCAGGACGTCCAGCTCATATTTCCACTTCCTTTCAGAGAAATCAATCTGATGAAGGACACAACACTCAGTCTTTCAGATCTTCTTCATGTGTTTTTCCCTGAAACTAAAGAAATGGAAATATGCAGTGATGAATATAAAGTGTTGTTCATCTTTGATGGTCTGGATGAGTGCCGTCTGTCTCTGGACTTT
>NC_056609.1:30692687-30695879 GCF_018340385.1 Cyprinus carpio | reverse complement strand
TATTGCATTACATAATGTGTTTTGAGCCAATCACCAAACAGAATTTACGGTCTAACTCAGCGGACTTGTTTTTAAAGCATGTTTTACTATCTGAGCTGCAACGAGAGTTTCGGCAAGAGGGGTCTCTCAGAGGAAAATGATATCTGATCTTTTCCCATGGGTTCCTTCTGGTTTGCTTGCAAAGTCTCACTCAGATTCTCCCTCCAACGTAATAATGAAGCTGGAAAAGCAAGGCCTGACAGCAATGAGAAGCCAGCTGAGTACATCAAGAAGAAGATCAGGACCATTGACTCTCCAGAGAAATCCATCAATCTGTTCCACTGTCTGAATGAACTGGGTGATCGTTCACTAGTGGAGGAAATACAACAGTATCTGAAATCTGGAAGAATAAAGGAAACCAAACTCTCTTCATCTCAGTGGTCAGCTTTAGTTTTTGTGTTGTTGACATCAGAAGAGGAACTGAATGAGTTTTGTTTTGATAAATTTGTTAAAGGAAAGAATAATCCTGAAAATATGGAAGTTCTTCAGAAGTTGCTGCCTGTGATTAAAGAATCCAGATCAGTTCAGTAAGTATCAATGAGAACAATCTGTTCACTGTTAAAACATAAAGAAAATCAAAGTTAAACGCTCATTAATCTTCAGCGCTGTAGCTATTATTTAAGACATTTTGATGGGTTTTCAATACAGAAACACTGTAAAAGATTTATTCAGGCATTCAAAGTCAGAAAAGTCACAAATAAATAATTCAGGTTTTCAAATTAAAATGTCTAAAATTCACATGCAAAAGGAATTAAATTTTTTCTCATCTGGCATTAAAAACCAAGCAGAAATTGAAAGCAATCAAACAAGTGGAGAAGCAGCTCATATATACAGCAGCTAAAATCTCCTCAAATCTGATGAATCAGTTACTGGAGCAAAACAGCAGCTTACTTGAACACACACTTTTGAAGACAACATTTGAGATCCACAAGAAAGTTATTAATTATGGTTGTTATTTTTTATTTATTTATTTATTTATTTTTTTAATGTTACAGAAGGGCATCTGAATGACAAGATCTAGACTCAAACTTATATTAAAACACAAGAACTATCTGCCAGTTCACAGTCCAGCATGTGGATTATTTTTAAACATGTTAAACCAGTTAGAAGTTGAATTAAATTAATTTCATTTTTACTCAACTGCAATATGATTACATACAATTAAAATTTTTCACAATTAATAGATAAATGTTGATTTAATCCTGTCTTTAAAAATTTTGTGTCAATTTGCCCATGAAACTTGCATGCCCATGAAATGCATGTGCAGTTTTTTTTCTCATGGTTTGAATTGATTTAATTGTATTGAAATTGCAAGTTGTTCATTGCAGTAAGTTGTTTGATTGTTTTTTGTTTGTTTGTTTGTTTTTTTTATAGCTGTTTGGTAGTGTTTCACATGCATGATTTTCATCTCTCTACAGGTTGAGAGATTGTGGCGTCACAGATGAAGGTTGTGCTGCTCTGATTTCAGCTCTGAGATCAAACCCCTCACACCTGAGAGAACTGGATCTGTCTGAGAATAAACTAAGAGATTCAGTGAAGCTGCTTTCTGATGTACTACAGAATCCTCACTGTAAACTGGAGAAACTGTGGTAAGATCTCTCTGATAGTCACACATGTCTTTGTCCTCAGTAAAACATCCTTTAATGTCAATTCTAAGAATGAACTCCACAGTCTTCAGTAAACAGGATCCTCACTATAAACTGGAGCCACTGTGGTAAGATCATATATGACTCACACATGAAGCACATTTAAAGTAAATATGAAGGGTTCAGCCTCAGCTTTTCAGTATTAAAATAAACAGCATCGCAAAAGTAATTGGTTCTGATGTCACTGTAGTTTATATGTACAGTAGAGGATATCAGCATTTGTTACAGAAGAATTTACATAAATACCATCAAGTGAAATTATATTTGTATATCTCTGTGTGTGGAGCAGATAATCACTCTTTCACAATCAACTAAATACAGACTAATTAATTATAAAGAAAAATTAAATAAAAAATAAATGTGAAAAAAAGATAAACTAGGTTAGTGGATAAGTCAGCAGCTAAAAAATAATAATTTTATAAATCTAAATATATAGTGAAAAAACATTATTTAGTGGGGAACAAATAAAAGTGTAGCACTAAATCTGATAAAATGTTGCACATTGCTTTTTGTATTGTTATAAAATTCATTCATGAAAAACAATATATTTATATAAACATATACTATAAAATGAAAAGACATTTCTTTTAAATGTAAAGCGCATTATACGTGTGGTCAACAACATATGATGATAGAACAAAACAAATACATTGCAGCACAAAGCACTTACAGAATGAGCATCCGGTGCACAGAATGATGCACTTGAAGCAGTCGATGTACGCAGCACTTCACATTAAAAAGTTCAAAGCACAAAGATAAGAGATATTGATGTGTAGTGTATTATATCTGTGCAACAGTTTATTTCCGATACTGGCTTACATTTACATTACATTTACATTTAATCATTTAGCAGACGCTTTTATCCAAAGCGACTTACAAATGAGAAAACGGTATACAAGTGCTATCATACGAGGGACCGAGAGACAGGTGGCGGTGTTTTTTTTTTTTTTGTTTGAGAATATATACGGTGTTATGTATTATGTGCTAGACAGTCGCATGTTTAGACAGACCAGTTGTTAGCCTTAGGTGTTTCTTTGGTTTGTTTTTTTTTTGAAATGAGAGAGACATAAAAGAAAAAGGTAAGTATAGTATTAGGTGGGTAAGGGCAGGCGAAAAAGAAAAAAAAAGATGAGATTCAGATGTTTTTGTGAAATGAGTAAAGGATCGCAGCTGTTCAAATTCAGAGTGTCTGTGGGCCGGGTCATTCCACCAGCTGGGCGCAGTCCAGGAAACAGGTCCGTGTAGAGGTGATTTTGAACCTCCTTTGGGATGGCACACAAGGGTCCGTCACTTTGCAGAGCGCAAACCGGGGCGCATAAGATTGAATAGGCGTTTAGGAGTGGCGCCCGGCCCGGTCATCTTGTAGGCAACATCAGCCTGTGTTATATTTTGTATGTATTGTGCGGCTACTGGTAACCAGTGAACCGTTGAGGAGAGGAGTAACAGACGTTTGGATCATGAAGACAACTTATTCATTTGTTATGTCGCATCTTGGATCATGTTGTAG
>NC_056609.1:30692395-30692483 GCF_018340385.1 Cyprinus carpio | reverse complement strand
AAGATTGGTTGCTGTCCAGGAGGTAGTTCTGTACAAAAAACATAGAGAGCTGGTTGAACACAGCTCGTTCAAGTGTCTTTGCAATGAA
>NC_056609.1:30691906-30692103 GCF_018340385.1 Cyprinus carpio | reverse complement strand
ATTGGTCACTGATGGTTCTTGTCTTATTTGTGAAGGAAACTGCAAAGTCGTCAGCTGTAAGAGTCGATGGAGGTGGAGGTGGATTAAGAAGAGAAGAGAAGGTTTTGAAGAGTGTCCGAGCGTCACAATAGTTGTTAATTTTGTCGTGGTAGTATGATGTTTTAGCAGTGAAGACATTTGCAGAGAAGGAAGAGAGG
>NC_056609.1:30685053-30691502 GCF_018340385.1 Cyprinus carpio | reverse complement strand
CTGTGTGTAGATGAGGTCCATTTGGTTGCCCGATTTGTGAGTCGCTGTAGTAGACACTCGCTTGAGATCAAATGAGGCAAGCAGAGTGTTGAAGTCAGCAGCCTGGGGTTTATCTAGATGGATGTTGAAGTCACCAAGCAGTACCAGAGGAGTACCATCTTCAGGATAGTTTGATAGCAGCACATCCAACTCCTCCAAGAAGTTTCCCAATTGACCTGGGGGACGATAAATGAACAGCATGTGATTCAAATGAACCGTTACCTGTAGGTGGTGGTTGAAGATCAAATTTCCAATCTTTCAATATAAGGAGACCAGTACCTCCACCCCTCCCAGTCGTACGAGGGGTGTGGGAACAAGTGAAATTAGTGGAGAGGGCTGCGGGAGTGGCAGTGTCTTCAGGTTTGATCCAAGTCTCAGTCAGTGCCATGAGGTTGAGACCGGAATGAGTAGCAATAGAAGAAATGAAGTCTGCTTTGTTAACAGCAGACTGGCAGTTCCAGAGACCAACTGGAATAGAGAATGTAGTAGTAGAGGTCAGAGGGACAGGCCTTAGATTTGTCGGGCAGGCCTTCCTTCGAGGTACAAAACGTGCTCTCCGAGTGTTAGTAGTGATAGTAGAGATCTGAAAGCACATAGTGACTACAAGTGACCAAAATAAGTATTTGAGGACAAGCTGTACAAAAATTTAAGGGGAGAAAGCAATACTCAAGTGCCCTGTTGGTGTCCTTGCTCGGTGGAGTCGCGCAGGTAGAGTCGATGGTCTTTACACTCGTCGGTCTTCACACGAGGAGGCTTCACACGAGGACTGAAGTTAGCTGGTCACGCCTCCCTATTTAGCAGTATTCACCAGGGTAAGACACACAGTAAAGAGCTGGGTTCAACCAGCTCTCTATGTTTCTTGTACAGAACTAATGAGAAAACGAGGCAAAACACATACAAACTGCTGTCCTTATCTGTCGCTCGACTGTTTCTTCTGACAAGCGCTTACAAAACAGCTCGTTAAGTAGTGCTTTACTGGCTATGGTCACGCCTCCCTATTTAGCAGGCTTAACAGTAACAGAATAGTATAAGAACAATATCAGATTTGGACAGGCCCTGTCTGACTGATTCCTGATCCAGCAGAAAATGACAGTATGAGTATCGAAATTGGTGTTTCCTTACTGTAAACAATGTTAATAATGTTAAAAGGTTTCTAACATCTAAAGTACTGCATGTCAAATTTAGATGTTTTATGATCATGTTTTGTGTTTGACCTCAATTAATAATGGATTCACAGCTAAACTGATCTGATCTGAGAGAGTGAAGAGTGTGTCATTGTTCTCTACAGGTTGAGAGATTGTGGCGTCACAGATGAAGGTTGTGCTGCTCTGACGTCAGCTCTGAGATCAAACCCCTCACACCTGAGAGAACTGGATCTGTCTGTGAATAAACTAAGAGATTCAGTGAAGCTGCTTTCTGATGTACTACAGGATCCTCGCTGTAAACTGAAGAAACTGTGGTAAGATCTCTCTGATAGTCACACATGTCTTTGTCCTCAGTAAAACATCCTTTAATGTCAATTCTAAGAATGAATTCCACAGTCTTCAGTAAACAGGATCCTCACTATAAACTGGAGCCACTGTGGTAAGATCATATATGACTCACACATGAAGCACATTTAAAGTAAATATGAAGGGTTCAGCCTCATCTTTTCAGTATTAAAATAAACAGCATTGCAAAAGTCATTACTATTCTGATGTTCACTGTAGTTTATATGTACAGTAGAGAATATCTGCATTTGTTACAGGAAGAAATTACATGAATACCATCAAGTGAAATTATATTTGTATACTTCTGTGTGGAGCTGATAATCACTCTTTCACAATCAACTAAATACAGACTAATTAATAATAAAGAAAAAAAAATATGATAAACTGGTTTAGTGGATAATTCAGAAGCTAATTATAATTTAAAAAATTAAAATCAGTTCACAATAATTTTGTAAATCTAAATATATAGTGAAAAAACATTATTATTTAGTGGGGAACAAATAAAAGTGCCAGCACTAAATCTGATAAAATGTTACGTTGCTTTTTGTGTTGTTATAAAACCCACATTCATGAAAACAATATATTTATATAACATATACTATAAAATGAAAAGACATTTCTTTTAAATGTATAAGCGCACGGCCTGTAATATAGGCAACAGCATATGATGATGATAAGAACAAAACAAATACATTTGCAGCTTCGCTTACTTACAGAAGGAGCATCCGGTGCACAGAATGATACGCTTGAAGCAGTCGATGTCGCAACACTTCACATTAAAAGTTCAAAGCGCAAAGATAAAGAGATATTGATGTGTAGTGTATTATATCACAGTCGCGAGCGGTTATTTCCGATACTGGCTTAACAGTAACAGAATAGTATAAAGAACAATATCAGATTTGGACAGGCCCTGTCTGACCGATACCTGATCCGGCAGAAAATGACAGTATAGTATCGAAATTGGTGTTTCACTTACTGTAAACAATGTTAATAATGTTAAAAGGTTTCTAACATCTAAAGTACTGCATGTCAAATTTAGATGTTTTTATGGTCATGTTTGGGTTTGACCTCAGTTAATAATGGATTCCCTGCTAAACTGATCTGATCTGAGAAGAGTGAGAGAGTGTGTCATTGTTCTCTACAGGTTGAGTGATTGTGACATCACAGATGAAGGTTGTGCTGCTCTGACTTCAGCTCTGAGATCAAACCCCTCACACCTGAGAAAACTGGATCTGTGTCTGTGAGAATAAACTAGAGAGATTCAGTTGAAGCTGCTTTCTGATGTGTACTACAGGATTCCTCGCTGTAAACTGGAGAAACTGAGGTAAGATCTCTCTGATAGTCACACATGTCTTTGCTTCAGTAAAATAACTTTAATGCCAGTTTTAGAAATTAAAATCAGCAATGTTCAGTAAACACTATATTTCACCAAGGAATTTACTCTATTAATTTCATTCATTTCCATTACATCACATGCTTTGATTATGATAGTTTGATCAATAATGAACTTTCAAATAAAATGTAAAATAGTAAAGTCTCTGTGACTTACTGCAGGATGAATATCTCAGAGGTTAAGAGTTGAACAGACAAGAGTCTGAATGTGTTTAGTTTAACTCAGTATTACAGTGATCAATGATGTGAATGAAAGTTACAATCACTTCAGCGTTCAGCATTATCAATGATAAAAAAGACCCTCAACACCTGTGAAAACCACAAAGCATTTATTTTTTATTTTATATATTTATTTGCTGCCTAATGTTCCTCCTCTTATCTCAGGGAGAGGTAAGCTCGGTCCTGGAGGGGCCTGATCCTGCAGAGTTTAGCTCAGACCCCAATTAAACCCAGCTGAACACAGGGCGGGATCTTGCACGCGGACCCAGGTTAAAGACCTCCGCGGTTGAAATCGTGTTCGGGGAGAAGCTAGTATTTCGTCTAGGTCTTCCCTCTGCTCTAGTGTCCTGTTCACCTGTGTGTTACTACAGTCTTTCTGAACACAGTAATCAGTAGTCTTCAGGATCACTAGAAAGTTACAGACGGCTGAGTTTTAATCAGGTTGAAGCTAAACTCTTGCGATCCTCCAGGACCGATCACATCATTTGTCCATCCCTGTCTTATTTCCTGAGAAAAGCATTATTTAAGAAAAGAAAGTTAATCAAAGTGGAAAACAAACACCAAAGACAATAAAGCTGGAGGTAAACGGGTGATGAGCCAGGAGACGTAATGGGGAACACGTGGCTCCTGTGAAGCATAGGCAAGAGGTCTACTTTGTAAACCTTTGATAATTCCATTGAGTTCGGCACATTTCTATTCAGTTTTAATCTGCCAGATGAGACCAAACATGACACAATTCTGTGTTTGATCACAAAGTTACTAAATGAGATGTAATGGGGAACACGTGGCTCCCTGTGAAGCAGATGTCCTCCTGTAGGTGCTTATTAGAGGAGCAAGTGACTGTTTCTCCAGACATATCTGTCCTTATATCACTATGAAACAATATCTCACATTCAGCTCTGTGTGTCTGTTCAGTCCTGAAGCACATGACAGTTTCAAACAGCAGCATTGAGCATCAACATGGGTGAAATCTGATTCTGTCAGCAGGAGTATGTGGCAGTGCTTTGGTCATTATATCTCCTCTCCGCTCTGAGACCAGAGTCAATAACAAACTGGCTGACACTTCAACTACACCACATTGTGCCATTGTTCTCACAGGTTGAGAGACAGGTGTCACAGATAAACGGTTGTGCTGCTCTGACTCAGCCTGAGATCAAAACCCTCACACCTGAGAGAACTGACTGTTTGAAATAAACTTGGAGAGATTCTAGTCAGAAGTTACTCTGATTCGAAGGACGATCCACATTATAAACTGGAGACATTATCCTATTGTGAGTGTTTATTTAAAGTTTCTAAATTGAGTAACAGACCTCCTGTGTGTGTGATCTGAGAATAGAAGATAATAATTCAGCTCCACTTTAATCTCTGTACTTTAAACTGTTTTTAATTCTGTGATGTGACTGATTTTGAATATACTAATATTTTTATCTCTTACAGTGTCTTTAAGTGATAGTAGTTGTTGATTATTTACTGTTATTAATGGCTGTAATATGAATATACTGTGTGTTTTCTGAAATGGATCTGCTGATGTGATTGTGTGCCGCAGTAATGTAATCTCAGACTTCATATGTGACTGTCTGTGTGTTTTATTTTAGGACTCTCAGTATTGAGACGTCAGTTCAGTTTCCTCAGGATCAGCTGATGGTGAATAAGAGCCGCTACAGAGACGTCACAGTCACACAATCAACACAGACTGCGTGAAGGGGACAACAATAATTTAGGGATGTTCATTTTGGTTCATTTTCCTGAACGACTCCTAACACTCGTTAACCAATCATTGACCGTTAACCGACAAAATTAGAATGTTACATTAGATTTAAATTAAATTGGAATGAATATGTTTATGTGACCCATTGAAAGTGAACCCTTTACACTTTCTATTAATATCTTATTCTTATCTGTATGACCAAACCTGACCGAATATCCAAAGTAATAACCAAAAAAATAAAAAAAAAAATACAAGAGATCACACCGGAAAACATCTTTATAAACACATAAATACATGTTGATAGATTTCTCTTTAAATACTTTTTCTTCTAGATGATTATATGTTGTTTAGTTTATAATTTTAAAGCTGCTTATACTTTCTGTTTTGTATATTTTACTCTGTTCTGAATAATCGTGAAATTTTAAAGGATTTTAACACAATTTTGACTGATATGTGTAGTAAGTTTTTCTTTTTTTATCCACGCAGCAGATGTTTTCAAAATAGCTTGAGGTAAAAAAAATACCTTTAAAAAATTACTTTATAGCATTTCTTCACTAGATGCTTTAAAGAACTTTTTCATTATACATTTATGCGGGTAGCTTAATGTAAAATCTGTCATGAATTTGTTGTACTCCCCATTTCTATAAAAGACAAATGTATTGTTTAATACAGATAGCAGAAAATAGGTTTAGGTTGACAGAAAGACTCCTCTGATGTAATATAGTGATGACAGACTGAAGATGTGCGATATCATATAATATCTGTGTTCGCCAACTTGATTCGAAAGGGTTGCCAAACTTCATAGAGAGTTTAAAGAGTCATTATCCACAAAACTGGCAGTTTATAGAATATTTCATTTTCCAGCAGTGACTGTCTACTTCAGAAACAGACTTGATTCCAGATGCATTTAACCCATATTTTCTCCTTATGCAATTAATTGCCTGTATTGCCTTTTTTCTGTCCACATAAGAAAAAAAGAAAAAAAAAATGTTGTTAGTAACATTTCCAGCTGAACATCACTGACTGATGCAGCTTTATTAGAAAAATCAGTAGCGCCTCAAATCTGATCATCAGGATCTTTGAGAGCCGCTTGTTTCAGAAGTTTACTTTCACTGTTCCTCAGCTGAGGAATGACTACAAAGCTTCTCCAGAACATCTCTCACATCTTCTGAGGAGCCTTTATTTCTTCACTCTAATCTAATTCTAATCACTGCATTATATCTTTGGATCATTTCAGTCTCATCTACTAATATACATTGGAGATATAGAGGACCGCTGATATTTAGATAATTTATGACAGCATCTTCTGAACTGTTATAAAGATCTCATTGATTTACATCACAAACTGTTCTGTTCTCTCTATTCTTTGTCTGATCTCTGAACCCCTGAAATATTCTCTAAACCTGATGCAATAACAAACAGAAAATCTGACTGCTTTGTATCTCTGTTCACTCAGTGTTTGTCAGTGAGAGAGTGTTTCTGGAAAGGCCCCTTCTCCAGGAGGCTGATTTCTCAGTTGCTGAACAGAGGCCTGCTGTCAAACACTGAATTACTGAATTAACAAACACGCTCACGCTGAGACTTCATCCCCAAAGAGCCAT
>NC_056609.1:30683786-30684913 GCF_018340385.1 Cyprinus carpio | reverse complement strand
AAATTAGTTGATTGGACACTTGATTTGAAAGGCACACCTCTACAGACCATTGGTTTCATCAGGCATACGCACCTGTTTATCGGTTTGGCTAGTGGCACAAACTTCAAACACAGTTAAAGTTAAGGTGATGAGTAGATTTAAGTTGGGCTCATGTTGTTGTTCTGTGGGATGTTTCCCATACATTGATTTTTTTGTGGCGACCCACAATATCAGAACTGACCGCCACAAATAATTTTTCAAAAAGCTTTGACTTCGTTAAACAAGAGCACTACCCGCGTTTCAAAATCAAAATTTCTGAAGGAAACCTACTGTCTTTAGAAAATTTTCCAATGTCTTTTTAATTTCATCTTGCATGTGATGCACACATGCACAGTAATGTTTGTTTATGTTGTTGCCGTTGAAACTGTCTACATAAGGTCCCACAGTTAACAGTGCATGTCAGAGCACAAATCAAGCCATGAAGTCCAAGGAATTGTCTGCAGACTTCAGAGACAGGATTGTATCTAGGAACAGATCTGTGGAAGGGTATGTATGGATGAAAGAACCTCAGATACTTTGATCTCCTGAGAAACAAACAATACAAACATAGACGGGCATCTTCGAGACACCCCACAGAGTGGAGGTGCAGGAGACCTCAGCTTCCTTCTGTCCATTTGTTTCCATTTTAAAATCCCTTCACCCATCAGCTTCCTTCTACTCCAGTCTGCTCAAAAATGATTACATAAGAAAATGTCAATGCAAGTGAACTAACAGTCATGTTTGCAGTGTGTCATTTGAAATAATGCAATTAATTACAATGGTCTCAAATCTTACAAAAGTAGATCTAAAGATAAATAAGCAGATCCTAAGATTTAAGAGATATTTTGCTTACTTCGTAATGGGAGTGCCCTCTTTAGGGTCTTCCATGTAAATTACCTTGTAATTACTGGAGCGGTTTTAGAAGCCAAGGTCCTGGGGCCTGAGAGTTAATGCAAATTCCATTTTATTTAGTTCCTGTAAGCAAAATTTCTGCAGCATACTGGAGAGGGTGAGTAGAAAACTACCCAGCGCATCACAGGGACACCACTCCTGCTATTGAGGACATCCAGGAGGAAACGCTGTCTACGTCGAGGCTAGCAATACGTAGC
>NC_056609.1:30683263-30683387 GCF_018340385.1 Cyprinus carpio | reverse complement strand
ATCCATTGCACTAGTGTAAATAATGTTCATATGCTCATAGTTCTGCTTATAGTGTACCTACACTTATTACATAATCCATCTGTATAGTATGTTCATAGTACATCCATCTGTATATATCATGCTG
>NC_056609.1:30662466-30682266 GCF_018340385.1 Cyprinus carpio | reverse complement strand
AAATCTTTTAACTGCACTGTTGTTAACTTCATTGATTTGCACTATATCTGTCATTTACCTTGCACTGCTTTATTTAACTTTTTTTTTAACTTTTATTTTTATTATATGTCTTTTTATATGTTTTTTTTTTATAAATCCCTTATTGTATAATTGTATCTACATTTTATATTTGATCTAGTTATTTTTTTAGGCTTTAATGTTAATGTTATCTGTATGCACCGGAGACTGAGAGTAACGCAATTTTATTGTGAAATTACTGCAATTTCCGTTGTCAAATAATGTTAATTTTAACCGCGAACAATGCGCTGTCACTTTACTTCAGCGCAATGCAGCCACCGCAAAAATAGGACTCAGTACGTAAAAGATCGCTGCACTGCTCGCAGCGCACGCACCGCTCTGGAACGCACTGACGGACCACAAACCGCGGTGAACGCTGGAGATCCGTTACATGGGTGCGTCAAAAAAAAAAATGCAACGCATACCTTCACGCACTGCAGACGGAGTATGTGTGCAAACAGGCGTAAGGTTGTTTTTGCAACGTTGTGCAATGCGGAATTAGTTTTACTGTAGGAGTTCTTCCCAGTCTCAAGTACCACCTAAATGCAAAGCATCCCTTAGCTAATGCAGAAGATGCCGGGCCAAGCAATGCAGCGCAGGGGAAGAGTTGTCCTCAAAACTACAATGTTTGAGGTGCAGCACAGCTCTTATCAGTACTAACAAGTACATCTTATTGAACATAATTTGAATGCCTATCGGCAGAATTCAAATGAGCAATTTTAATCTAGATTAATCTAGATTAATTCCGAGATTACAGTGAGATTAATCTAGATTAAAAAAAAATTAATCTATGCCCACCACTAGTATATATATATAAATATATTTAAACAATATAAACACAACATATTGTTCTTAAATGTATGCATGCATGTGTTTGTATTTACATGTATGTAATAAATATACACAGGCCACATACATAACATTATGTAAACAAAACTTTTTTTTTGGATGTGATTAATTGCAATTGTAAGGGCAGAGAGCCGGCCGAGTAGTTAGAAGAAACAAAAAACTATAATATGGAAATTAAATATACAGACCAAAGTCTACAATTTGTTTATTAACTGTTACCGTTTTTAAATAACGAGAGACCCTGAGAAACTAACAGAGGTATGTGTGGGATATTTACGACCTTAAAAACAGAATTAGCTGCATATGTTTACACAGACTGCTTGAATCAGTGAAAATGATCCTGTGTGAAAACTAACTTAGGATTGTGTTTTGGGACAATAATGACTATAAAGCCAAATATTTCAAATCACACGGTTACATCCGGCGTGACTGACTGCATTAGTGCTAATGAGTTGAGACCTGGAAAAAAACTGGACAAAAAAAAAACTCATCATGTTGGTTTCATACGGATTACTGTAACAGAGAATATTTGTTATGGATGAGACTTACATTTAAAAGTAAACATTTCAAGCTTTCTATACATATATATCTAGTCTCTTTGAGACAAGTATTCACAGAGATTTCAGGTTGTTTTAATTTATGTGTCTGCGAAGAGAGGTGACAGAGACTGAGAAGACAGAGAACACACCCTGTATATTTTCTTTATTTTACAAAAGCACATAGTTTTGTTATTATGCTTTGTATTTTGAAACAATACATTATTCTTATCTGTACAATCAAAACTGACAGAGTATTTTTAGATCTTTTAACGGTCATCAAGTAAATACGAGACAGACTGCACCAATGTGGGCTTCGACCCCAGGGGGTTAACAGGTCACGGGGTCAACACGGGCTTGGGTGGTTGTGATGTGGGTTGCCGTGTGGGGGGAGGGGAAAGGTCAAAAGGTCAGCGCTATGACTCCGTGTTTGCTTCAAGTGCATCATTCTGTGCACCAGATGTGCATTACTGTAAGTGCTTTGTGCTGCACTGTATTTATTTTGTCCTATCCATCATTTGTTGTTTCCTTATTAAAAAATAAATTTTAAAGAAATGTCTTTTCTTTTCATAGTATATATTTATATATAAATATGTTGTTTTAAATGAATGGATTTTATAACAATACAAATAGTAATGTGTAAACATTTTACCAGATTTTGTGCTACACTTTATTTGTTCCCCACTAAATAAGGTTTGTATTTTATTTTATATATATATATATATATATATATATATATATATATATATATATATATATAGATATATATATATATATATATATATATATGGATTTATTAAATTATTGTGCACTGATTTTTTGAATAAATTATTAGCTGCTGAATTATCCACTAAACTAGTTTATATATATTTTTTATATTAATTTTTATTATTATTTATTTTTCTATAATGAATTAGTCTGGATTTAGTTGATTGTGAAAGAGTGATTATCAGTTCCACACAAAGAGATATACAACTTCTACATGGATTAAAAAAAAACCTGCACTGGTATCGGATCGGGATCTGTATGAACACCAGTGTTGACAGAAATGCATACAGACAGTTTCTGTTGGTCAGAAATTGTAACCGTTCTGTATTATTAAGACTCTATTTTGTTTATCTTAAGTTGGATTTTTTACTTGATGGTATTTATGTAATTGCTTCTGTAACAAATGCAGATATAATCAACATTTAAACTACATTGAACATCAGAACCAATTACTTTTGCAATGCTGTTTATTTTAATACTAAAAAGCTGAGCGGAACACTTCATTTTTATTTTAAAATGTGTTTCATCAGTGAGTCATAAATAATCTTACCACAGTATCTCCAGTTTACAGCGAGGATCCTGTAGTACATCAGAAAGCAGCTTCACTGAATCTCTTAGTTTATTTCCAGACAGATTTCAGTTCTCTCAGTGTGTGAGGGGTTTGATCTCAGAGCTGAAGTCAGAGCAGCACAACCTTCATCTGTGATGCCACAATCTCTCAACCTGTAGAGAACAATGACACACTCTTTACTCTCTCAGATCAGATCAGTTTAGCAGTGAATCCATTATTAAAGAAAATGAACAAAATGAAAGCACAAATCAATGTTTGATGGATCATTGGACTGAGACCTAAAATGTCATAGAACATAAATCACGATTCATAAACATCCAAAAGTCTCATTCAAGCAGGTTAAATAATGTTCATTATCTGCACTATATCTTTATTTTGTGCAAAATCTGCTTTAATAGATGGACACTATTCACTAGCATGTGTGAGTCATATATGATTTAACCACAGTATCTTTAGTTTACAGTGAGGATTCTGTAGTACATCAGAAAGCAGCTTCACTGAATCTCCTAATTTATTCTCAGACAGACTCAGGTTTCTCAGGTGTGAGGGGTTTGATCTCATAGCTGAAGCCAGAGCAGCACAACCTTCATCTGTGACGCCACAATTACTCAACCTGTGGAGAGATGAAAATCATACATGTGAAAACAGCTATAAAAAAAAAAGCAATCAAACAACATCACAGCAGTAATGAACAACAACTTGCAATACCAATATATACACACATACATACATACATACATACATATATATATATACACACACACCACACCCACACACACACACACACACACACACACAATTGTATGTTATTGAGTAAAAAATGAAATTAATGTAATGTCAACTTCTAACTGGTTTAAAACATGTTTTTATAAAAAAATCCACATGCTGGACTGTGAACTGGCAGATAGTTCATGTGCTTTAATTTAAGTTTAAATCTAGCTCTTGTCATTCCAGATGGCCTTCTGTAAAATGTCAAAACTCAAAAAAAACACAAACAACAATAATTATTATATATATATATATATATATATATATATATATATATATATATATATATATATATATATATATATATATATATATGTAACAATCATAATTAATAACTAATTTGTAGACTTCAATTGTTATCTTCAAAAGTGTGTGTTAAGTAACTGATTCATCAGATTTGAGGAGATTTTAGCTGCTGTATATATGAGCTGCTTCTTCACTTGTTTGGTTTGCTCTTGATTTCTGCTTGGCCTTTTATGCCAGATGAGAAATATTTAAATTCCTTCTTTATGTTAATTTTAACATTTTTAACTGGAAAACCTGAATTATTTATATGCAACTTCTCAGAATTAGTTTGAATGCCCAAAGAAAACTTTTACTATATTGAACACATCAAAATGTCGACCACTAAAATAATACCTAAAGTACTTAAGATTTATGAGCCTTTAACTTTGATTTTCTTTTTTATCAACGAAGTGACTGTTCTCATTGATACTTACTGAACTGATCTGGATTCTTTAATCACAGGTAGCAACTTCTGAAGAACTTTCACATTTTCAGGATTATTCTTCCCTTTAAGAAATTTACTAAAATTTAAACTCATTCATTTCCTCTTCTGATGTCAACAACAAAAAAACTAAAGCTGACCACTGAGATGAAGAGAGTTTGACTTCACTTAAATTCCCAGATTTCAGATACTGTTGTATTTCCTCCACTAGTGAACGATCACCCAGTTCATTCAGACAGTGGAACAGATTGATGGATTTCTCTGGAGAGTCAATGGTCCTGATCTTCTCCTTGATGTACTCAACTGTTTTCTCATTGCTGTCAGAGCTGCTGCTTTTCAGTGTCAGTATTCGTTGTAGGAGAATCTGATGAGAATTTACTGACAGACCCAGAAGGAACCGCAGGAAAAGATCCAGATGTCCATTTTTACTCTGTAGAGCCTCATCCACAGCTCTCTGATGCAGCTCAGATAATGAAACATGTTCTGATGAACTGAGTTGAAACCAGTACTTCATTTTAGACCACAACCTCTGTTTGGTGAGTGGTCAATCACATTTCTGTTGTTAGTTTGTAGAGGAGAGGTGCACATATAGAGCTGCTAGATGTTCCTGAATGCTCAGATGAACAAAGCAGAAGACTTTCCCCTGATACAAGCCAAACTCCTCTCTGAAGATCTGAGTGCACAATCCTGAGTACACTGATGCTTCTGTGACATCAATGCCACACTCTCTCAGGTCTTCCTCGTAGAAGATCAGGTTTCCTTTCACAAGCTGCTGAAAAGCCACTTTCCCCAGTTTGAGGATCATGTCTTCATCGGTCACCTTCTTCTCATAGTCCTTCTCATGTTTGATGTTGGTCTGAAGGATCAGGAAGTGTGTGTAAATCTGAGTGAGAGTCTTGGGAATCTGTCCACTCTCTGCTGGACTCAACATCTTCTCCAGAACAGCGGCTGAGATCCAGCAGAAGACTGGGATGTGGCACATGATGTAGAGACTCCTTGATGACTTCAGGTGTGAGATGATCCTGTCGGCCAGACTCTGATCTCTGATTCTCTTCCTGAAGTATTCCTCCTTCTGTGGCTCATTGAAGCCTCGTACCTCTGTCACTCGATGGACACACTCAGAGGGGGACGAGATCAGCTGCTGCTGGTCTGGAGGTGATCCAGATGATAGCAGAGGGAAGCAGATTCCCCACAATGAGGTTCATCAGTAGCTCATCCACTGAGGCTGATTCAGATATATTACACAGTTTCACATCACTCTTAAAGTCCAGAGACAGACGACACTCATCCAGACCATCAAAGATGAACAACACTTTATATTCATCACTGCATATTTCCATTTCTTTAGTTTCAGGGAAAAACACATGAAGAAGATCTGAAAGACTGAGTGTTTTTTCCTTCATCAGATTGATTTCTCTGAAAGGAAGTGGAAATATGAGCTGGACATCCTGATTCTCTTTCCCTTCAGCCCAGTCCAGGATGAACTTCTGCACAGAGACTGTTTTTCCAATGCCAGCGACTCCCTTTGTCAGCACAGTTCTAATGGCTTTGTCTTGTCCAGGTAAAGGTGTAAAGATGTCACTGCATTTGATGGCTGTGTCCTCTGTTGCTGCTCTCCTGGACTGTGTCTCAATCTGTCTCACCTCATGCTCATTACTGATCTCTCCACTCTCACTCTCTGTGATGTAGACCTCTGTGTAGATCTCATTCAGCAGTGTTGGGTTTCTCTGCATCGCTGTTCCCTCATACAGACGCTCAAACTTCTTCATCAGATTTAATCTAAACATGTTGAGGACTTCATGGCTGGAAAATTAAAATTCCACATTATTACATGAGCTACAGAGGTAAATGTACAGAGCAAAATGTCTTTTTGTTTTCTGTGTTTGTGAGACACTGAACATATCATAGGGTTTATGAAATGTGCCAGTAATTTAAGATGTATTTGAGTAATGTGTGACGATGCACTGCATTAAAAAATCCCACAGTTTACCTCACACCAGGATACGTGCTGTCTTGTGGTTGATTCATAGACTCGTCATATTTCTTACAGATGGGTTTTGTTACTAATCTGTGTTGCAGGATTGACCTTGAATAAAGAATCAAACACTCTGACATTGGTGACATTTTTCTCATTACCATAATAACAGTTGTGACTTTATTAAAAAAGCACCTGCTCAAGGTCTGAACTGTAAAAAAAAAAAAAAAAAAAATCCTTTTAAATACATGTAAATATTTAAATAATTCTACTACTACTCTGTGCTCTATATCTGGTCATTGCCATTAGATTTACTGCATTTCCTAACCAGACTTCTGCTCATATTTAATTTATTATAATGCTGTATAATAATGACAGTTTATTTTAAAATATCTTACTATAAACATATTTTTTTTTTATAAAACAATGTAATACTTAAGGTTAAACCTTTGTGTCATCACTCTTAGAATTTGACGAATCGAATGGATGATCCAAAGAAGCGTCACTCCTCAGAGACACACAGCTGGGCTCTGCTTCTGATTTCTTCTGGTGAACTGAACTATAACAGAGAGTGTGTGAGCAATTATTGACATATCAGAGGAAATAATCACATGATACAACGCCATAAAAAATACCTCAGTTTTGTCTGTTGATGAAATTTTGTACCTGAGATTTGGTGGATGACCTATAGACTCATCACTCCTCAGAGACACACAGCTGGGCTTTGGTTCTGATTTTTTCTGATGAATTGAACTATAACAGAGAGTGTGTGAGCAAATATTAAAATTTCAGATGAAATAATAAAATAATCACATGCCATAAAAATGCCATAAAATATTTTAATTCTGTCTGTTAATTAAATATTGTGTCTGAAATGTTGTGGATGACCTATAGACTCATTACTCATCATAGACACACAGCTGGGCTCTAGTTCTGATCTCTTTTGATGAACTGAACTATAAAAAAAAGAATCCTTTGAATTTCTGTATTAATATTAACTTTTGATTTAAAAAAAAATATATATTTGATCTTTACTATGTTGATACAGAAACCATAAACTAAAGTTCTTTCATAAACTGTCTGCCATAAGTCAAGTCAAGTCAAGTCTGATTTATAGTCAATTCTTCCACATGTACAGTACGTACATACAGAGAATTGAAATTGCATTACCCTCAAACCCTGGTGCATACAGATAACACTAACAGTAGAAAATTAAGCACAGATAATAAAATATATAGTACAACTATACAAAAGGCAGCACAAGGCACATGGCAGATAGAGTGCAAAAACCAGTGAAGTAAACAGTGCAGATATAATGATTGTAGTGCAAAAAGAGCTTATTCAGTCTGATTAAAGTGTCAAAAATCTCAGAGAGCAGTCCTTTATTTAAACTGACAAAAGAGGTAGTTGAATGAGGTCAGTTAAACTGCTGAATGAGGTAGTGAGCAGACCAATGCTGTACAAAGTGTCTTGTGCAGGTCCCAGGGTGGGGGTAGGGGGGTGTGTGGAGGGGGGGGGGGGGACTGAGGTTCAGAGTTCAATGGTGCCTGGGGAAAATGGGGAGGGGGAGGGGGCAAGGTCGGGAGGGAGTTCAACTTCCTGACAGCCTGATGAATGAAGCTGTCCTTCAGTCTGCTGGTCCTGGCCTGGAGACTCCGCAGTCTCCTCCCTGATAGCAGCAGACTGAAGAAGTTGTGTGACGGGTGAGTGGGATCACCTGCAATGCAGAGGGCTTTACGAGTGAGACGGTTTCCATAAATGTCCTGGAGGGAGGGGAGGGAGACACCAACGATCTTCTCAGCTGCTCTCACTACGCGTTGCAGAGTCTTCTGGCAGGACACGTTGCAGGCGCCATACCACACAGTGATGCAGCTGGTCAGTATGCTCTTGATGGTGCCTCTGTAAAAGGGTGCACATGATGGGGGCTGGGGCTCTGGCTCTTCTCAGTTTGCGGAGGAAGTAGAGACGCTGCTGTGATTACTTGGCCAGTGCTGCAGTGTTGTCGGTCCAGGAGAGGTCCTCTGAGATTTGCACACCCAGGAACTTGGTGCTGCTCACTCTCTCCACAGTCACTGTCTGATGGTCAGAGGAGCATGCTGAGTGTGCACTCTCCTGAAGTCAACAACAATCTCCGTCATCTTCTAAACATTCACAGAGAGATTGTTGTCACTGCACCACCTGGCCAGGCGACTCACCTCGCTCCTGTAGTTTTTCTCATCTCTGTTGCTAATGAGACATACCACAGTCATGTCATCCGTAAACTTAATAAAGAGGTTGGAGTTGTGTGAAGGTGTGCAGTCGTGGGTCAGCAGTGTGAAGAGGAGGGGGTTCAGCACACATCCTTGGGGGTCCCAGTGTTCAAAGGCGATGGCATCATTGGTCGAGTGGTTGGACCGATATGCAAACTGGAAGGGGTCCAGGGAGGGGGGAGGGCAGACTTAATGTGGTGCATGACTAGCCGTTCAAAGCACTTCATGAGAATAGGGGTAAGTGCAACTGGACGGTAGTCATTGAAGCAGGATGGGAGATGTTCAGCAGGGAGATTGTGCTATCACAGGTCCGCAGTGGGGGCTTGTAGTCCGTAATGGTCTGTATCCCCTGCCACAGGCTCTGAGTGTCTCTGCTGTCGCTGAATCGATGGGCTATCCTCCTGGAGTACTGTCTCTTAGCCTCTATGATGCCTCAGGATAGGTTGGCCCTAGCTGTTCTCAGGCCCCCCTCATCTCCAGCTCTGAAGGCAGCGTTATTCGTCTTCAGGAGTCTGTAGCCCTCCCCTGTCATCTCACAGCTTCTGGTTCGCCTGGACAGAGATGGTCATTGTGACTGTTACATCATCAATACACTTGGTGATGTAGGCAGTGACAGTCTATGAGTACTCTTGGAGGTCTGTGGAGTTATTGTATGTGGCTGCCTGCTTAAACATATTCCAGTCAGTGGTAAAGAGCCTCTGATGACCCTTCAGGCCACATTTGTATCTGTTTGTGAACTGGTTTGGCAACTTTAATGAGTGGTGTGTGTGCAGGCATTAGCATGACAGTGATGTGGTCTGAGGCACCAAGGTGGGTGAGAGGGAGGGCTTTGTAAGCTCCTTTCTGGGTGGTGTAAACAAAATCCAAAACGTTTTTACCTCTTGTGGAAAGTTAATGTGTTGGTGTATTTTTGTGGACACACTCTTTAAGTCTGCGTGGTTGAAATCCCCAGCAAAGATGAGAAAAGCATCAGGGTGGGCTCTCTGCTGCTTATTGTTGTGCTGGTACAGTTCATTTAGTTTCCCTCACTCCTGTTGTTGATGTTGGAGCAGGGAGGAATGTAAACAGCAACGAGCAGTATGGCTGTATATTCCCTCGGTAGATAGAACGGACGGCACTTAATAATCATAAACTCCACCAGGGTGAGCAGTGTTTGCAGACCACAACAGCATCACAGCACCACGCATCATTGATGTAAACACAAAGCCTGCCACCGCGTGATTTACCTCCCACGACGAGGACTCTGTCCGCTCGATAGCATGTCAGCTGGTCGAGCTGGATGGCCCAGTCTTTAATGTTGTTGTTGAGCCATGTTTCTGTGAACACAAAAACACAACAGTCTCTTACAGTTCTCTGAGTCGAGCGTAGTAATCGGATGTAGTCTAGTTTATTGTCCAAAGAGCGTACGTTAGCCAGTACAATGGTGGGGATAGCTGGCTTGTGTGGGTTAGCCGTTAGCCTAGCCCGGATACCTCCACATTTACCCCTCTTCTGCTTCCTCTCATGCCGCTTGTGGCACCTCCGCTGTAGGCGAGACGCAGCAGTGGGTGTCGGTGATGGAGAAGGCCTCCAGAGCAGACCAAGATCACGCAGCTCCTGATTTCCACATCCATGGTTCTGGAGTGGGACTGATGAGATGCTCCTCAGTGGGTCCGATGGTCATAGGTGATTTGTTGCTCACCAGCACCCACTCCACAAAGGCGACGAATGATTCCTGAGGTCCACCTCCAGACAGCCGTGTTCTTCTCTTTCCTCGTTGAGGCTTGCCAGGTAGAATCTGCAGAGGCTGATGTCCAGGTTGCTGGAATGATTGGCGATCTCTGCACAGATCGCCGAGTGGTCCTCAAGAGGCATCTTCTTCTGCTCCGACAGCAGGATTAGAACATCTGGATGCTGGCCGAGTTGAAGGAGATCTTTTAAAGGTGTCATATGATGCAATTTAAATTTTTCCTTTCTCTTTGGAGTTTTACAAGCTCTTGGTGCATAAAGAAGATCTGTAAAGTTGCAAAGACTAAAGTCTCAATTCCAAAGAGATATTCTTTATAAAAGTTAAGATTTGTCCACACCCCCCTAAAATGGCTTGTTCTGACACGCCCCCCACATCTCTCTACGTCACGATGTGGGAAGATTTGCTTAACGCCGCCCAGATGTTCACGTAAAGAAAGAAGGTGTACCTGTTATTCTCGTTGTAGTATTATTGTTGCCGCCGCCACCATGTCATATAGACGCTGTGTGTTTCACCATGAAAGCAAAACTACTTTGTTTGGCCTTCCAAAGAGGACGATATCCGCTTCATCATGCCTGGAACTGATCCGTGCTGGTCACTGAGGAAATACAACTTTGCACTGTTGATTGCTGGATCAGCTATCACCGTGGACAAAGCGGAGTCCAGCCCAGGGTCGTCACATGTGGTTGCCGCAAGCCCAACAGACGCTCCTTTGTACAATCCGCCGGCCGCGCCATTGTCAAGCCGCCTGCCTCTGCTCACTCAAGCTGGCCTCCGCTCACTCTAGACCGCGGCTCACTCTAGGCCTCTGGCCTTCACTCACTCAAGGCTGCGGTGTGTGTGATGCTGTTTCGTTGTGAAAGCAAAACTACTTTGTTTGGCATTCCAAAAGAGGACATGACTAGAAATCATGTTCATATCATGTTTATAATGTGTTTTAATGTTTATGTCTCTTTGCTCCGGCGGCCGGACAGGGCATCACAATATGTTAAGGGGCATAACATTTCTGTCACATGCCATTTCCATCACATGTCAGACCAAGGCTGCATCTCATTGCTAGTTTTACTTGATCTTAGTGCTGCGTTCAACACCATAGATAATGGTATACTCATAGATCAATTACAAAACTATACAGGTATTCAAGGGCAGGCTTTAAGATGGTTAAGATCCTACCTGGCCGATCGCTACCACTTTGTTATATAAATGGGGAGTCATCTCATTTATAACCAGTAAAATATGGAGTGCCACAAGGATCTGTCCTAGGTCCTCTGCTATTTTCAATATACATGTTGCCCCTTGGTAATATTATTAGAAAATATGGGATTAGTTTTCACTGTTATGCTGATGATACTCAACTATATATCTCAACAAGACCAGATGAAACTTCTAAATTATCAAAAGCTAACAGAGTGTGTTAAAAATGTAAAAAATTGGATAACCAATAATTTTCTCCTATTAAATCCAGATAAGACAGAGATATTACTTATTGGACCAAAAGACATTACACAGAATCTCGTAGATTACAATTTGCAACTAGACGGATGTACTGTTACTTCCTCTACAGTCAAAAATCTGGGTGTTATATTAGAAAGCAACTTGTCTTTTGAAAATCATATTTCCCGTGTTACAAAAACAGCATTCTTCCATCTTAGAAACATTGCCAAGCTACGAAACATGTTACCTGTTTCTGATGCAGAAAAGCTAGTTCATGCATTCATGACCTCTAGACTGGACTATTGTAATGCACTGCTAGGTGGTTGTCCTGCATCCTCAATAAACAAGCTACAGCTCAGGTAGTCCAAAATTCAGCGGCTAGAGTCCTTACCAGGTCAAGAAAATATGATCATATTACCCCAATACTACAGTTTTTGCACTGGCTACCTATTAAGTTCCGTATCAGTTACAAAATATTATTACTTACTTATAAGGCCCTTAATGGTTTAGCTCCTGCGTACCTAACTAGTCTTCTCCCACGCTACAATACATTACGCTCCCTAAGGTCACAAAACGCTGGACTTTTGGTAGTACCTAGAAAAGCAAAGTCCACTAAAGGAGGTAGAGCTTTTTCACATTTGGCTCCCAAACTCTGGAATAGCCTTCCTGATAATGTTCGGGGTTCAGACACACTTTCTCTGTTTAAATCTAGATTAAAAATACATCTCTTTGGCCAAGCATTCAAATAATGCATCTCATAATTTTGGACTGCAGTTATATCTGATCAAATGCGCATTATCATTCTTTAGTTTGGGTTAAACTAATTAATTTTACTAGGATGGAACAGCAGCTACGCTAATTATGTCTCTATTTGTTTCTCAATTTTGCCACGGGATTTACATAAACTCCAGTCTAGATCCAGATCACCTGAGAAGAGACAATGCCAACCCCTCAGAGGACCTCAGATGATGCTAACCATGAAACAGCATACATAACTACCACATTTTGCCATAAGTTTGATTGCATAATTGCTGTTAATAGTGTTAATCGTCTGTTTGTTTACGTTTTTTATTGATTTTTTTTCCCTAACATTTCTGCTGTATGCATATAAACTGACAGTCATCACTGATAAGCTACTACTAAATATTGTAGAAACTTAATTTTCTGTAAAGTTGCTTTGCAATGATTTGTATCGTAAAAAGCGATATACAAATAAACTTGAACATGCTTGAGGTATTCGGCCAATCACAATGCACTGGATAGCTGGCCAATCAGAGCACACCTCACTTTTCAGAACGATAAGCCTTGTAAAAATCGATGCGTTTCAGAAGGCGGGGCATAGAGGAGAAACAATAATGTACAGTATGTGGAAAATAATCTGTTTTTTGAAGCTTAAACCACATTTCATTACACCAAATAGAAAAAAATAATGGTCTTTTTACCAGCATCATATGACCTCTTTAAATAATCCATGACTGAACAATAAACCACTGGGAAAAAGTGGAAAGAAAACGGAAAGGAGGGGCGCCACACAAACCTTTTTTTGTGGTCGGTTATTCTGTCACAGTTGGTTTGTTAGAGATCAGGCAGGATGACGAAGACAAAGAATACAATAATATTTTAATAAATCTACAACAGGTAATCCAGACAGGGTAGGCACACACGCACAGGGTAACATCCATAATAACCAACAAACTAGAATACAAGAGACAGGAACTGATATAAGGCAGATCATGAGGGGCAGATATGTGAGAACAATGATCTGATTAACTAATAATGAGAACAGGAACAACAAAATAAGGACACAGAGGGAGAAACCACGATCAACAGTCCACAGGGGTGTGACAATGGTGAGTCAGAGTCGGCATTCGCCAACTTCCTCTTTCAGAATCAGAATCAGAAACAGCTTTATTGCCAAGTATGCTTACGCAGACAAGGAATTTGTTTTAGTGACATAAGCTTCCAGTACACAGAGACAACAACAACAAAAAAACAAAAAAACAAATTGCAAATAAATGGTATGAACAGTTGTGCTATAGATGACAATGGATTAGAATAGAGTAAGATGCAGAGATGTACTTGGATGGAGGGGTAACAAATAAATATAAGAATATTGCACATTTTTTGCATAAGTGGTGAACATTTAACTGTTCATGAGGTAGATTGCCTGGGGGAAGAAACTGTTCTTGTGCCTGACTGTCCTTGTATTTGCGGCTCTGAAGCGCCGGCCAGATGGCAAAAAGTTCAAAAAGGGGGTAACTTGGATGAGAGGGATCCAGAGTGATTTTCTGAGCCCTTTTCCTCACTCTGGATGTATACAGTTCTTGAAGGGTGGGCAGGGCAGCACCAATAATCCTTTTAGCAGTCCGAACCGTTCTCTGTAGTCTTCTGATGTCTGATTTTGTAGCTGAACCAAACCAGACAGTTATTGAAGTGCACAGGACAGACTCAATGACGGCTGAGTAGAACTGTTTCAGCAGCTCCTGTGGCAGGTTAAACTTCCTCAGCTGGCGAAGGAAGTACAACCTTTGTTGGGCCTTTTTTAACAATGGAGTCAATGTGATTGTCCCACTTCAGGTCCTGAGAGATGGTGGTTCCCCAGGAATCTGAATGACTCCACCACTGCAGCCACAGTGCTGTTCATGATGGTGAGTGGGGGGAGTGCAGGGGGGTTTCTCCTGAAGTCCACGATCATCTCCACTGTTTTGAGAGTGTTCAGCTCCAGGTTGTTAAGACTGCACCAGATAGCCAGCTGCTCAACCTCTTGTCTGTAAGCAGACTCGTCACCGTCCTGAATGAGGCCGATGACTGTAGTGTCATCTGCAAACTTCAGGAGCTTGACAGAGGGGTCTTTGGAGGTGCAGTCATTGGTGTACAGTGAGAAGAGCAGTGGGGAGAGAACACATCCATGAGGGGCACCAGTGTTAGTGAAGCAGCTGTTTGACATGAATTTCCCCAGTCTCACTAGCTGTTGCCTATCTGTCAGAAAGCTGGTGATCCACCAACATATAGAGCTAGGAACAGAGAGCTGGGTCAGTTTGGTCTGGAGGGCTGTTGGGATGATGGTGTGTTGAAAGCCGAACTAAAGTCCACAAACAGGATCCTCACATAAGTCCCCTGTTTTGTCCAGATGTTGCAGGATAAAGTGCACTCCCATGTTGATTGCATCATCCATGGACCTGTTTGCTCGGTAAGCAAACTGCAGGGGGTCCAGTAAGGGTCCAGTGATGTCCTTCAGATAAGCCAGAACCAGTTTTTTTTCAAATTACTTCATGACAACAGACGTTAGAGCCACAGGTCTGTAGTCGTTAAGTCCTGTTATCTTGGGTTTTCCTTTTTGGAACGGGGATGATGGTGGAGCGTTCGAAGCAGGATGGCACTTCACACAACTCCAGAGATCTGTTGAAGATCTGTGAAAAGATGGGGGCCAATTGGTCAGCACAGGTTCTCAGACAGGCTGGTGTAACACCATCTGGGCCTGGTGATTTTCTTCTTTTGTTCTTCCTGAAGACCTGGCGCACATCGTTTTCACTGATTTGAAGTGCAGGAGTTGGGGAGAGGTGGATTGCAGGAGGTGTAAATGGTTGTGTAGGGAGCTGGTCAGAATGGGTGTGGGGTGTTTCAAATCTACAATAAAACTCATTCAGGTTGTTAGCAAGTCGTTGATTAGCCTCAGTGCAGGGGGATGGTGTCTTGTAGTTGTTGTAATGGCTCTCAGTCCTTTCCATACTGAAGTTGAGTCGTATGAAGTAAACTGGTCTTCCAACTTTTTAGCGTAGGTCTTTTTAGCCTCTCTAATCTCTTTTTTCAGTGTGTTTCTGGCCTTATTATACAAGACTCTGTCCCCATTTCTGTAGGCATCCTCTTTGGCCTGACGAAGATGTCTGAGTATTGCTGTAAACCATGGCTTATCGTTGTTGAATGTTAAATAAGTCCTGGTAGGAATACATATATCCTCACAAAAACTAATATAGGATGTTACAGTCTCTGTGAGTTCGTCCAGATCGGTGGTAGCAGCTTCAAAAACTCCAATCAGTGAGGTCAAAACAAGCTTGTAAATCCTGCTCTGTTTCGTTGGTCCATCTCTTATAGTCTTTACTACAGGTTTAGCAGATTTAAGTTTTTGCCTGTAGGTTGGTATAAGATGAACCAGACAGTGATCAGACAGTCCCAAAGCTGCTCGTGGAACAGAGTGATTTGCATCCTTTATTGTGGTGTAACAATGATCCAATATATTACTGTCTCTGGTGGGACATGTGATGTGCTGTCTGTATCTTGGCAGTTCACGGGAGAGATTGGCTTTATTAAAGTCCCCAAGAATGATTAAAACAGAGTCCGGGTGTTGTTGTTCTGTCTCTGTGATCTGGTCAGCGAGTTTCTGTAAAGCCAGGCTTACGTGCGCTTGCGGGAGGGATGTAAACGCTCACCAGAATGAACGAGTGAAACTCCCCGCAGCGAATATAACGCCTTGCAGTTGATAAAAAAGCACTTCTAGATCTGAGCAGCACATCTTCTTTAACACAGTTACATCTGTGCTCCACCGACACTGACTCGAAAAGCACTAGATTATTATTAAATAATTAAAATGTCATCTTTTCCTCCGTCACGTTCATAATCACTTTGCCGGTGCTTTTGTGGCAATTGCTTTTATGTGCAAGCTTGTGCGCGGAATAGCCTAAAGCCTATACGCCTGGCTATATATATTAAAGGATGGTTTAATATATTACATTAATCAATTTAATATAACTTGCAACCAGCTGACTAGAAAATATTTAGTCGGAGGCAGGCATACTTAGCACAAGTAAGCACTCCATTTTTTTAATAAAATGCTGCAATGACATTACGAAATGTGTGACAGCTGCAAATCAGGTCGTTATTGAGTCTAATGTTTTTTTTTATTATAATCTTAATTATTTAATACAATAGGCTATAGCATGTATATAACTGATTCCAGAAAAAAAAATCTGTGGGGGTGCTTTTTGATGATTCTCACACTCAATAACAACCAACAATAACCTCCCTAGTGTCGCCCATGTACTGTAAGTATATGTATCTATGAAATAAGCTTATCAACAAAAACACATATAAAAATGTACAAAATTATAGGCCTAATAGTTTGCATATGTGTTTTTGTTTAGTATTGTATTTCAAGCATCAGGTTTTTATGGCTCATATATGCAATTCCATTGCAATTCAGTGATGACTGAGAGACACACAAATAAAACCTTCCTCAAAAGCCTGTTGTGTCAGTTTCGACATTTTCTTTTTAACATGAAAAAATTTAAAAAAAACTTTTTTTAACATAAACAAATGATAAATGCATAATCAAGAAAACCCAAGCTAGTTCAGCCCAGTAAGTTCATCTTAAATTATTACTAATATAAAAGTTGTTTTTACATTTACATTATAAAGATCATGAAAGATTTCACAGCAAAAATACTTGCTTAAAAAAAGCATGAACTATCAAGCAGAGGGCATGAAGTAAATACAACAGGTTTATCAGCAAAGTTCTAATCATGTTATTCATTTATTGGCCCTAGAATTTTGTGTATCAAATATGATACAGAAGGCAAATATATCATACACATTATTGTTTAACAATATTACAACAAATGTTTTATAAAATTTAGCTAAAATGTTGTAACACATTGTCAAACAAGCATTCTGTTTTCAATCGGTTTTTATGGGGATACAAAAATTAAAATCAAAAATAAAAGTTATGTTTAAATAAAATCACAAATTTGTATTATTTGTGTTCTAATAATTTAAAAAATAGCAATAAATTAATCTTCTGTCTTATGGTCTTGCTGTTATTATGGTTAATAATATGTATTCAAAGTACCTGCATCCTGGAGAAACATCTTCATCTCGGGGTGTTTGTGTGTGATTCATGATGAAGCTGAACAGAGATGGACAAAGTACACAACTCCCTTACTTGAGTGAAAGTACAGATACTGCTGGTCAAATATTACTCCATTACAAGTGAAAGTTGTAAAGACAGTTGGTAACAGCAAGATTTATTTTGCATCAAAATTTTAGAATCATTCTCACAGTAATTTGATGGGCATATACAGAACGGTCTGTGCAGTGTTTGCTTGAAATCAAACACCTATTTTGTTTTGTTTAGGAGACACAGAACAGTTCTTCTGTGGCTTTATAGGGTAATGTTTTCATTTAAAAAAAAAAAATTGCCAGAGTCAGACAACAAAAGTGTGTCTAATATGTACCACAATATTAACTTATAATAATTTGAATTTGGTGTAAATAAATATCACATTTGCAACTGGTCAGTGTTCAAAAATGCTGGCAAATCACTTCACAAAGCCATACATACTTATCCACCTTATTTTTCAAAGCGGAAGAAAACAATTTTCTGTGAATGTGCGAGAATTTCGGTTCATTAGCCGCTGTAGGAAAATAACGAGAATATCAAAGTGCAGTAAACAGTAATACTGTTTGCAAAACAAACCAGTGTGTTCATAATAAAAAATAATACATTACAATAATATGGTAAGATAGCCAGTTTGTATTATCAAGCAGCAAAATGAGCTGTTTTGTTCAGCTAAAAAATAGCTGGAAGCAGATGACAGCGTAAGCCAGACGACTGCACCCTGCTTTTTACAGGAAAAATAAGGTCGATATCAAAGGCGTCTAACAAAAAGTCACGTTTTTAGAGAAAAGAAAAAGTATATTTGTCTTTTCAAATGTAGTGAAGCCAAAGTCCATAAGTTTCCAGAAAAAAAAATATTACTCAAGTTAATTACAGATACTCAAAAAGTGTACTTAAGTAATGAAGCTGAACAGACAGAAAAGTGAGATCTCCAACACTTACTCTATGTGGAAATGACAAACTAATAATTCAGCTGAACGGATCCTGAGAGTCGAGAAACAGAGTTCACTCAAACACACAATGTTTAGACTGAAATGCTGAAATCAACCACAGTCAACTCGAAACAGCAACGAAACCACTTTATTTTGCTTAATAATGAAGATATCAAACACCATTTCAAAGAATACACTCCCTTCAGTAGAAAAATGAAAGCAGAAGTTATCTGCAGCGTCCCAACTCATCTGCAGTGTTGCCCAGATTAGACGGAAGATTTTTCCAGCCCAAAAGCTCACAAAAATCGCCTAAAACTTTAACTGTCTAAATAATAGATAGTATATGTCAGTCAAAGTTGTATAAGAGCCATTTTAACTGCTTAAAACAAACTAATGATGACAAAATATTATAGCTACTTTAGATACATTCCCATGGATCTAATCTGGGAAAATACATTAAAGAGATTGACCAAAAATGATTAAAATATGCAAGCAGACACGGTCCAAAACGGCAATAAAAAAAAATTTAAAACAATACCCTCGAAAAAACACATAATATAATATAATATAATATATATAATAATATAATAATAATATAATATATATAAATATAAGTATAATATAATAATATAATAAAATATTTGATTATATTATATTGCATATATAGTGCAAGAATATACTTGATATGATAAATATATAATATACTATTATGTATAATATCTACTATAGAGACGTTATTTACATGTCCAATTACGTTGCTGGTTTTCGTGGCAGAGTCAGCAAGTCATTGACAGATGTCCCTGAAGGTGACCTCATAATTGGGTCTTCTTTAAAAGGGACAGTGAAAGTGACACATGACATACATGCCAACGTATGGTGTACCCATACTCAGAATTGTGCTCTGCACTTAACAAATCCAATGTGCAACACCACACAGCAGTGAAGCACACACAGCAACCGTTGACCAAACACCCTGGAGCAGTGGGCATCATTAAAGCTGCAGACCGGGGAGCAGTTGGGGGGTAGATGCCTTGCTCAAGGGCACCTCAGTACGTGGTAGTTGCGCACCGGCCCGAGATGCAAACACCACAACCTTAGGGTTAGGAGCAAACTATCAACCAATTAGGCCACGATTCCCCTTACGATGCACTTAGGGCTTACGATATCAGCGCCAATTGTGATCTACGAGATTTTCAAGTGCTACTTAAATGCGGAGTTGTGGGCTGGTTGAAGTTGAACGGGCACTCGAGGTCAGACTCGGAGACACGGCGATACAAAACTTAACTCAGAACACGAAACTCTCAAACGGAAAACAAAA
>NC_056609.1:30660137-30662335 GCF_018340385.1 Cyprinus carpio | reverse complement strand
AATATAATATAATATAATATAATATAATATAATATAATATAATATAATATAATATAATATTTGATTATATTATATTGCATTATATGTGCAATAATATACTTGATATGATAATATATAATATACTATTATGGTATATAATATCTATATAGAGACGTTATTTACATGTCAATACGTTGCTGGTTTTTTCGTGCAAGTCAACGGAAGTCATTGACAGATTGTCCTGCAGGTGACCTCATAAATTGGTCTTCTTAAAAGTGAAAGTGAAAGTGAAAGTGACATGACATACAGCCAAGTATGGTGACCCATACTCAGAATTCATGCTCTGCATTTAACCCACACACCCGGAGCACGGAGCAGGTCACACACCCGGAGCAGCAGTTCCCATCATTAACGCTGCAGCACCCGGGGAGCAGTTGGGGGTTAGATGCCTTGCTCAAGGGCACCTCAGTCGTGGTATTGGCGGCCCGAGATTCAAACCCACAACCTTAGGGTTAGGAGTCAAACTCTCTAACCATTAGGCCACGACTTCCCCTTATGATGCACTTAGGGCTTTACGATTACTCCAGAGCACTTGTAGATCTACGATGATTTTCAAGTGCTACTTAAGTTACAATGCTTTTGGGAAACCGTGATATTAAGATCAATCGTACAATCGTTTTTATGAACTTCTTAGGCTTACAAAGCTTTTGGGAAACGCAGACCTGGACCGTTTAAAATATAATAGAAAGCATTGCATATATACAAATAGATTTTGATTAAAATTTATTTAACTTTCTCTTGATTTCACAGTTGCAAGTGATATTAGATTCGTGTCATCTCTCCCTCAACAGGTGTAGGCTAATTAATGTTTTTGGAGAAGTTAAAAACACTCTTTCCATGTAGGCTGACATCTATTTAGGCATTATGATCATTATACAGTATGCATTCAAAAATCGATCCGTTAGCACTAAAAACCCATCACTCATGAATGTCATAACGTTTGTCTGACTGATTGTATTTAAGTGCAGCTGTCAACATCAGCACATTCGTCTTTGCAGTATGTGTGTGTTAGTAACGTTTGTGATGAGCTGATGATGAAGGTATATGCAACATTGCGCTGTTTGTTAACCAGTTAGCCTATACAATTATATGTTGAAAATGACCCAAAACCAAGCCAATTTTTACCCGTTTGCAAATCAAATTAAAACCGGCCCAATCTGGCCAACACCTTGCCCCTCCTCTGCCATGACGTACAGAATTCTCCACTGCATGCAACACCGACCCTGGATCTTCTTTTATTTAATGCGTCGCGCATAAAATAAACACAGGCTTTTCTACATGTTTACAATTTATCTATATGTTTTCCCTGTATACAAACCATGCATACAAACAGCCAGCAACCGCTATTTAAATGTTTCCACTCGGACCTGTACTTCAGAAATCAATCAGTATTATGTTTGCAGGCTCTGCTGTTCCGTTTGTGTCAGGAAAACCAAGGTTCAGGTTACAAGCAAAGAGTATAGCGAGATGAGACGCTGAACGTCACCAAACGGGTGGTGGTGACTTTTTTTTTTTTTTTGAACAGCAGGGCTATTTTTCCTATTTTTTATTGAACATATAAATTGACTATACATCACCATGAGCTGATAAATTGTAAATAAAACACAAATATTAAGCAAGGTACAGATTCAGACAAAACAGTGCCAACCCCAGTAAAAGTAATATATTCTATAGAGAGAGAGGAGAGAGGCGGAGGGGAGAGGGGGAGAGGGGGGGAGAAGGCGGACGGAGAAGGGGGCGGGAAAAAGTTACTTTAGAAGGAAATTTGCCGAATCAACATGATAATTAATGAAAAAAAAAAACATTTCTTTCTTGCAACTCCCTAAATTATAAAATTTTGGTTTGTAAACAGAGATTGAAAGGAACAAAGTAAACAAACAATAACCTTTTTTATAAATAACTAGTAACAACTTTAAACATTTGAAAAATTTACAGTTGAGGTAATTTCAAAACGTGGGATAGTCTTAGGCTACAGTTACGCATCAAAAAATTAAAGAAAGGACTTTTACAACAAAGGCTCGTATGAGCGATTGTTATTATGTTATATATGTAATGTATATTTAAATACACAGATTAAAATGGAAAAAATGTTCAGAAGAAATGGACAGCACCTGAGTTAAATATATGAGTGTCACAGCAAAGGGTCTGCATACTTAGGT
>NC_056609.1:30657741-30659568 GCF_018340385.1 Cyprinus carpio | reverse complement strand
GGACTGTGGTGCTGGGAGTTGATTTACAACATCCTGCCTTTCTGTGGAATTCGGCTCATGTTTCAACTTGGCTCCCGATCGAATCTTTAATTTGTCTGGTTCACGCTACATAATGTTTTGAGAGTTAAAACACTCTTTACCATGTAGGCCTAACATATATTTAGGCATTATGATCATTTATACAGTTATGCATTCAAAATCAGATCCGTTATCGCACTAAAAACCCATCACTCATGAATCATCACGTTTGTCTGCTGATTGTAATTAAGTGCAGCTGTGAACATCAGCACCAGTCATCTTTGCAGGGTGTTTGTGTGTGTGTTTAGTAATGTTGTGATGACTGATTGGATGCAGTATATGCACACTTGGGCTTGTTTGTTAACCAGTTAGCCCATACAATTTATATGCTTGAAAAATGCCAAACTGACCCCAAACCAGCCCAAATTTTACCCGTGTAATCAAATTAAAACCGCCCAATCTGGCAACACCTGGCCCTTCCTCTGCCATTGACGTCACATGCATTCTCCACTGCATGCAACACTGACCCTGGATCTTCTTTTATTTTAATGCCACATTAAAATAACACAGGATTTTCTACATGTATTATCAATTTCATCTATATGTTTTTCCCTTGTATAACCATGCATAACAAAAACCAGACAGCAAAGCAGATATTTAAATGTTTCACCGGACTGTCTTCAGAAATCAATCAGTATTATGTTTGCAGAGCTCTGCTGTTCTCTGTTTGTTGTCAGGAAAAAACAAGGTCTGTGTGTTAAGAGAGTATAGAGAATGAGAAGCTGATCGCACACACCACCGCAGGCCTTTTTTTTTTTTTTTTTTTTTTTGAAAAGCAGGGACTATTTTTTCCCATTTGTTATTGAACATATTAAACAGAATATACCTTTACAATGGCACTGATAAATGTAAATAAACAAATATTAAGCAAGGTACAGATCAGACAAAACAGTTGCAACCAAAAATTATATATATTCTAATAGAGAGAGAGAGAGAGAGAGAGAGAGAGAAATAATAAAATAAATAAATATAAAAAGTGTAAGTAGGAGTCTCTTCATTCCTCTTAAAATAATCCAAGTTCTCTTATTATTCCAACAAGTTTGTGGGCCTTTTTACTTTTCACATATTCCAGTGATGGAATGTAAGTATAAATAAAGTCTCTTTTAAAAACAGAAATCAACATGATATTAATAAATAAATACTCATTCTTTTTATCATCTAACTGTATTCCTAACATAATGTGTTTTCTAACAAAATTGGGCAGTGACTGAATTTTTGTTTCCAACCAATAAGACCAATTTTCCCCAAAAAATTCTGGAATACACACAAAAAAAGAAAACTTTATCAGTTGTCTCTGTCAATTTGACAGAAAATACAGGCATTTTCTTCTAAATTAAACCGGTGTCTTAAAAATTCAGATGAAGGATATATATATACACAGTAGGTGGACAACCAAAATGGGTAATACCGCTGCGTGTACCGCTGCCGCAGGGCCGTGCCGTTTACTGCAAGTCTGTCGCCTGTTAAAGTTATTTGTGAAACTACCGCCAGGTGGCGCAAAGGCACGGGTTGCAAACTCACTATAGTTACAAAATTTTGGTTTGTAAACGGAGATGAAAGGACAAAGTAAAACAACAATACAATTATAATATAACTTAGTAACATACTTAAAAAGCATTAGAAAATTCACAGTGAGTTAATTTCAAAAGTGGGATAGTCTTAGGCTACAGGCTACACATCAAAAATGAAAAGAAAGACCTTTACACAAAGGCTCTTACTGCATGCTATTGTTATTATGTCATTATGTAT
>NC_056609.1:30657364-30657469 GCF_018340385.1 Cyprinus carpio | reverse complement strand
ATACAGCCATGAGTCTTTTTGGGAAAGATGCAACAAGTTTTTCACACCTGGATTTGGGGATCCTCAGCCATTCCTCCTTGCTGATCCTCTCCAGTTCTGTCAGAC
>NC_056609.1:30657110-30657187 GCF_018340385.1 Cyprinus carpio | reverse complement strand
GTCCTGAGCACTCTGGAGAAGGTTTTCGTCCAGGATATCCCTGTACTTGGCCGCATTCATCTTCCCTCGATTACAAG
>NC_056609.1:30656890-30656979 GCF_018340385.1 Cyprinus carpio | reverse complement strand
CACACATACCGCTTAGAATTAAGGCCAAAAAGTTCTATCTTAGTCTCATCAGACCAGAGAATCTCATTTCTCTGTTTTTTAGCAAACTT
>NC_056609.1:30651863-30656527 GCF_018340385.1 Cyprinus carpio | reverse complement strand
AAAAATAAAAATAAAAAAAACTTACAAAATATGCATATCCATATGGAGGGCGACATGAGAACGGTCCAGCATCTAGAAGTAATTATTATTAACTCTGCTATTATTCTTAATTTTTCAAGAATTATGCCTTTACTGTGTGACCAAAAATGACCGCTTCTGGTGCCTTCCCCAAGCTTATACATATTCATTATTGAAACAGCGCAGCCGCTCACCGCGCTATCATTTGGCGAGCAGCGTCCACTTTGGCATATTTTTTTTTGCTCATATGATTTATTTCTGTCGATACTGAACACGCTCAACTACAAAGCCTATTTTACCTAACAATGAATAATAGTTTAGCTTCCAAAATGGGCAACATCACGAATATGGAAATAAGTTTGATTTGTCCTGAATGAAAGAGGTAAGCCCAACCTTACATTATGTTTCGCTTTTTAATCCTTTTTTTTTTTTTTTTGGTTTATAGCTAAGCCTATATTATTATATACTGCAATTATATTTAGCCATTAGAATTATATATTTTTAATTCTTGCTCTGTTCTGATAGTTAAATTTAAAGGATTTGTTGTATGCAAAAGTGAAGGGCTAAAAAAAAATATACTATTTAATTTTGATATAACATTATTAGGCCTCCTGTTGTATTTCTGAATGTAACAAAATGCTGATATATACATGACATATTTTTTCCTCTCGAAAACTTAATTTATTTTTATTTTAAGCGTTTTTATAAAAAACATGCAGCAAACAAAGTAAGCGATTAATCATTTAAATTTGTTACTTTTGTGGGTTAACAAATTCATTTGTTAGATTTTGAAAGTGAAAAAAGTAAGAAAGTGGCGTGACATACAGCCAGGCATGGTGACCCATACTCAGAATTCATGCTCTGCCATTTTGCTTATCAAAGTGCACACACACAGCAGTGAACACACACACACCGTTAACACACACTCAGAGCAGTGGGCAGCCATTTATGCTACGGCGTGATGCCTTGCTCAAGAGCACCCCTCAGTCGAGACTCGAACCCACAACCTTAGGGTTAGGAGTCAAACTCTCTAACCATTAGGCCCGCGACTTCCTAAAAATTAGGTATTTGCACAATTCAGGTTAATCTAGGCTATGTTGTTAACTATTTTACAAGTTTCGTGTTTGTGTTTATCCAATTTTTTTTTTTTTCCATTGCATCCCCAGAAAATTACTGTAAGAAACAAGCCTCCTCCCCTAAAGTGTGCATGCCCATTCACTTTGTGCGCTCTGGGCGCAAGAGACCTGCCTCCCACGTTGCTCATCTGTGAATGAATTTAAAAAGTTTGATGCAAAAGGTTGCTGTCCCATTTTATACAGGAATTGTTTATTTTTAAAACAATCAAATTACATTGTTAGTTTCATGGTAACGTGCAATCAAGGTCTTGATTTACTATACAAGATACAGGTTCATTTAGGCTATTTACCATGCACTGTGACATTTTCACCCTTTTCAACTTATAAACTCCTTGAGATTTTAAAGTCAGTTTAATAGTATTGAGATTCTAGTTAAATCTAGTATAAAAAAAACCCGAAAGTCTATGAAACGTCAGTCAATTAAGCATTTTTTTAAAACATGGCACTTAAGTTTTTTGAGCTAAAACATTATTTCAACCATATAGCCTGTGAATGAATAACAAATGCATACACTTAAAGAGAATGTAGGCTGCTTCACAATTGTTTGGATTGATATTTCAATATAGTGAGGTCAAGTTTAGAATAGCCAACACTAGTACAATGAAATATCTCTAATTAACAGCATTAACTTACAATGAAATACGTCTTCCTTCAGAGCGGAGCTAGATGTTTTCTTTCTGCCTTGCTATATGTTGGGCTCATGGTCAATAAGTTGCATTAGCCTAAAACTGATTTTGTAAAATCAAAAACTTGTGGAGGTTGAACCTGGGTGCAGTTAAGCTGGCAGTGTACGGGAACGGCGCTGCCAGAAGGATTCCACTTTGCTTAAAGCCTTCCTCAAATGCCTGCTACAAATAACAATGATTTTTTATAAAGTAGATGATTTATTATGAATTGAGAATTGAGAACTGCTCGGTGTGGCCTCACTGCTCTGTGTGTGCGCCGGCTGGGTTAAATGCAGGCACGAATTCTGAGTATGGAGTCACCGTACTTGGCTTCAGATCATCACGTCACTTTCACTTTCACATTTTCAACCCTGTGGCATGACAACACAGCAGCGTTTGTGGCCAAAAAACAGACCGGCCGGCTGGGAATAATTCTGGTGCTGCCAATTAGCCAATCGGGCCTGATATATATATATATATATATATATATATATATATATATATATATATATATACATCTCTAGTAGGTTGACAACCAAAATGGGTATTACGCCAGCGTGCCGCTTAACCGCAGAACGCTGGCGTTCCAACTGCAAGTCAGTTAGCGTGTTAAAATCATTAGCGAAACTACCGCCAGGTGAAGCGCCAAAGGACGGATGGAGATGGCATGTCAGGGGATGCAACAGCAGCTAAATAAGTGGATGGTGAAAGGCAACAGGTAAGTTAGGATTTAAAATGTGACGTCTATGCTTGGAGGCTTGCAAGTTATTCATGTTAACAGACTAGCTAGCGTTTGCTAACACTGGGAATGTAGCAGACTACGGAGCCCTGCACGTCACCTGTAGAAGAAAAAAAAATCAATTGCAATCCGTCCCCTCAGTTTATAAACCGTGAAAACTAAACCCAAAAATATAAACTCCGCCCACAAATATCAAAAACCCTCGTTCATAATTTAAGGTTTATTAATCCGTACGGTTTATTAATCCGTGGTCAAAATTTTCTAAAACCGATATGGTTTACAAAATCTGAGCACACAGATTGGAAATTTGTGGGTACGGTTTATTAATCCGTGTGTAAACTGTACTCAAGATTCAGGCATCAAGCTCGAAGGTAGCCTACGTGTTAACATACAGTTTTATGGACTATTATATGTGGATAGCCCTACCAGCAATTTTAATACTAAGTGTCATCAAAATCTTGTGTAATTTGTGATAAAGCTTAGCACGTGATTATTAGTTGTATAATACGCCTTGCATGTTGTGACGACTCTGGAATATTATTGTTCCGCTTTTGGTAATTCGGTTCTGAATAAAAGCTTCTTATGCATAACCTGCATCATGATTAGCGAATAATGAGAAATAATAGTTTTGATTATTTTTATGTCTTATTTTTTTTATTTAAGGCTAATAAATTCTGTGCAATATTTGGTCATAAAAATTCATATGCTTTAATAATTAATAAACCGTTTACAGTTTTGGAACATGTTTTTTGTTTACTATTTTGTTGAATTGGTATTATACTTCAGCGATTCTGTTCCCCAGAGGTTGAAATGGCATGCTCTACTGTTTAAATGTTTATTATTAAAGCGTATTTCAGGCCTTGTAATAACATTGCACTATCAATTAGAGGATGCAATAGGAATGACTTGTAGAACCGTGCACAGTTATAACCTGTCATTTTCTATCTTGCTTTTTACTGTAACTTTTTTTCAGTCTCAAAAACCACAGGCGCGTGTTGTGTCTCCATATTGGTGTTTAAAGAAAAATAACGCTATTCCTATCTTTTTAGTGCGATCAATATCTCTCGGATACTGAAAATTATGTTTAATAAACAGACTTAATCTGCCGGTGGGTGGGCGGACCACAAATCCGTGAGTTTTACAAATCCGAGGGACGTTGTTGTGCCGATTCTGCACAATCCCTGCCAGATTCTGCATCCCCGTCGTTGAGTCACTACCTGATTGCCTAATCCCAAACCCCACCCCAATCCTAACCCCTCCCCACACCTACTCCTAACAACCTACCAATACCATCTGGGGTGCATAATCTGGCAGGGTGCAATTTCCGGCAAACTACAACGTATTGCGAATGCGTGCGCACCGGATTATGACTCGTGGGTTACGGATTCAAAAACCGAAGGTAGGTTTACAAATCTGAACGCACGGACTGGAAAATTCTTGGGGTTTAAAAAAAACGTTTATGCATCCGTGGCACTATTCGTTAAACCGAGGGAAACTTTTGCAGAATTTCGTGAGCACGGTTTTATAAACTGAGGGACTTATTTCAAACCGTCGCCACGGATATGATTTTTTTTCTCCACAGGTGACGTGCAGGGCTCCGTAGCTGACAGAATATGTCGCTAGTTTAGAATATGCAAAAACCAGGCTGCTGAGCGGAAAACGTGAAAAATATACGGTATCATTTTACAATAAATGACAAGAATCGGGAAAACAATTGATATCTCGTTTACGTGGAATCATGCTAGATTTGCTACCAACTTGGAGGCTTGCAAATATTTCAATGTGGACTGGCAGTGTTTACTACGTACTGCAAAATAATGTTGCTGATATCTACATTTAGATTTTGGTGAAACCCTATGGTACCAATCCCATGCATGACATATATCAATTTTATTAAAGTAAAAAAACAACTGGTAAATATAAGGTAGCATGCACAATACATGACTAGAAGCTGGAAAACATTACTTATGCAATAAGGCTGGTTTATTATGGAAACAAATAGTTTTTTACCATTAGCTGCTCATGTTAGCTGTGCTGTCAGACATACAGGCTACAGTTACATCTGCTGGGTGTGTTTATGTGTATGTGTGTGTGTGTGTGTGTACA
>NC_056609.1:30651575-30651749 GCF_018340385.1 Cyprinus carpio | reverse complement strand
GGGGGGGGGGGGGGGCGCCAAATTTTTTTGCTGCATACCCCCCTAACACTGGATAGTTGCACCCCTGCGTGCTGTGAGTGCAGGCAGCATATACAACACATGGCCACATGGCCTGAACAGCACTCACGGACTAAACATAGCCAATCCGGGCCTGATATGATCAGCATTTAAACA
>NC_056609.1:30650625-30651451 GCF_018340385.1 Cyprinus carpio | reverse complement strand
GCGTGTCCATTTTTTTTTTTTTTTTTAATTCTAGATAGAGCGTGTCCATTTTAAACTAAGCAACCAATAGCAACAGTCCAGCTGGAGGGGGTTGGGGTTTGGGGTAGTACTGTATAGCTTGTGGGGGTTGAAAAATAAAGGTGTGAATCTCTTGCTCTTTTATATGGACAGTGTCTGATGAGGGTTTCAAACCTGCAGAGCAGGTTTAGATAAAGTGTTTTCATGCCTTGTTGGGTTTGGCTTTTCCAATTTTTGCAACTGCATAGGCCTAAAGAGTATTACATACAGTATAATATGATTTTGTTTTATCTCAGGAGAGATGAGGTGCTTCTGAGAGAGAGACAAAATAGAAAACAGAAATGCGAAAGAGACGCGCATCTACCAAAGAGACAAAAACTTTTGTTCTTAATGTATTGCCTATGCTGCTTTGTATTACTGTATTTTCAGTTTTTATTGTATGCAGCAACGCTGCAGTCGTTTTGGCAATACAATTCTGAAAGCAGAATTTATAAAAATGCATATAAAATGCTTTAAAAACTTTAACAGAGAGGGTACTAGAGGGTATTTAATAGGTCTGCCCCCCACATAAGATTTTTCTAGTTATTAGTAGACGTTCATTTGTCATTATTCATCCAGTCGCACGTTTATATTAAATTAACACAGTCTAATCCATAATGAGCCTTAACTAATATATTCCGCGCTCAAGCACACGCATTAAGTTTGCCAAAATGCACAGGCAGAAGTAGCCTAATAATTGTGAAAAAGGATATACTTTAATTATTTATTAATAAACAAATCTTTTCTTGTCGGGTGCAAGATGAAATTC
>NC_056609.1:30648232-30649008 GCF_018340385.1 Cyprinus carpio | reverse complement strand
TAAAAGGAGTGGTGGGAACTTTGGGCACGTACCCAGGCCGGGGTCTCAGGATAACGTGAGAGTAGCCGGCCCGAATTCCAGGCATGAATATGAATAGTAAATGAGCACATTTCTTTTAGGTTTCACGGTACTGACTCTCATCCCCACAGGATGCGCATAATCAGGTAGTATTTGAATATGAAACACTTGAATATGAATAGTAAATGAGCACATTTCATTTAGGTTACAGTATGGGATCTGCATTAAAAATAAATCTTCACAAGTCTACAACCGAGACAGATGCAGTTATAACCTGTAAATTAAAGGCTAAATGACATTTTAAAATGATCTAATGGCTGATGATTTTGATTGTTTTAATAAATCTCGTTTATATTAAATAATAAAGATACAAAACAGGTAAAGTTAGATATTATTGTACAAATAATTATAAAGTGCTAAAGACTGCGAATAAGATTGCAGTTTCACATTCTGCATATGCGTTACAAAGTTAATAATTTTTTACATGAAATTATACAAAATAAAACCAAAAAAGATTTGTAATGAAGAAAAAATATGTAGACAAATAAGAATAAATGTTGTGCGTCCCACTCAGCATCATACGCACCATGCAAATCTTGCACTCTGATATTTTAAGGAACAGAATACACTGCTTTTTTTGAGTTTTAAATAAATTGTATGAAAGCAAATAAAGAAGGCTCCCTTTAAAATCACCAAAGTTGTCAATTAATGAAGCTCTTTTTTTCATTGTGTGCACTTTGTTGATTATAATGGGAGAA
>NC_056609.1:30640688-30646013 GCF_018340385.1 Cyprinus carpio | reverse complement strand
GGTTTTCGCTGAGGAGCCAAGCCGCACACCAGGTGCAATGCATACCAGGTTTTCGCTGAGGAGCCAAGCCGGAGACCCGGCGGCTCAGTGGTGGTACAGCAACTGTGGCAATGGGACGTGACGTCTCCGTTCCCTCCTTCAGGGAACGAGGGTTACCATACGTAACCGAGACGTTCCCTTTCAGTCGGTCACTCTCGACGTCACGTCAAAGCACTACCTCACTGGGTGAGATTGGATAACACTGGGAAAACGTACCCGTTCCGCTTGGAATAGGGACGCTGCGGAAGACCCATCCTTCCCGAAGGAGTTTTCGGAAGCAAATACACATATAGTATCCGTTTAGGTGTATATGGAGAAACTTGAGGTGATTAAAACCCTCATGGGAAGGCAGAAGTCTGCCGGGGAAACACCGGCTCTAAGGCTATACCATGCTTGGATGGGACAGAGCAAAGCCAGGGCTGGGTCTGCCTCCTCCTGGGGCAGCGATTGCAGGTTCACCACTTGGTCTTTGAAGGGTGTAGTGGGAACCTTGGGCATGTAGCCGGGCCGGGGCTCAGAGCACGAGGTCAGTGGCGGTTCAGAGTTCTTTTAGACCTTCTGGATCATGACCACCTTCGTGCAGGTCCTTCAGTGCCTTGGCCTGGTGCACCTCCAGTAATGCCATAGCAGGTAAGGTGGAAGCAGCTTCCCCGCAAGCCATATAGGCACTGCCAGTTAGACCAGACGGATGCCCGGGAAGGAAGCACCGGGTATACCTGCCAGCAGGAGGCAGACTTAGGACACATTTGCATCGCTACCACCTGCTCAACTGGGGGAATCAGTGAATATCCCTTCGCTGCACTGCCATCGAGGGTGGTGAGGAAGGAGGAGCCCACCGGCCGGTTTCTGGCAGTAAAAGGTGCCATCCATGACCTGGTGAGCTCGTCATGCACTTCCGGGAAGAAAGGCACCGGGGTGGGGCGCTGAGAACCAGCGCGAGCCACCTTGAGAAACCAATCATCCTGCCTCGAGGGCTCGGGACGCTTTGGAGATTTCCACTCAAGCCCTACCCTCTTGGCAGCCCAGGAAAGCATAGCTGTCATCTCCGGATCCGATTCAGGCTTTGCCAACGTCCCGTGGGGCGGCAGCATGGCCGAATCTTCATCGGACAGCTCTCCCTCAGATGCTGAGATCGACATCTGGTGGAGGCCCACTGGACTACTGCTGGTGCGGCTCTTTGAAGGGCCCAGCTGGCGTTCGATAGGTTGCTCACTGGATCCGGAGGGTGCAAGAGGAGTGATGGTCCCAGAGGGGTTGGTTCCTGAGGGGTTTGCCACCACTGTAATCCTCAAACCACCCGTGCTACTGCTGGAAGTGGTTCTCCTCTGTCGGCCGCCAGAACGAGCCCCAGATCGTGGCAGCAGCAACGGGACTCCGCCCCCCTGAAGGTAGCGGAGCCTGGTTCGCAGCTCTGGGATGGTCATCTTCCCGCAGTGGGAACATGGCTCATCCACGAATTTCTTTCATTTTCCTCTCACTGCAGCCGTCAAATGTAACACACCAGCGAGGCAAAGCTGACGGCTATTTGCGAAAATGTGCTTTGATGTGTTTGTTAAATAACTTGTGGTTAAAGCGCCACTCAGCGGTCAAAAGCTGAAAATGCACTTGCGGTGGTAGAAAGCACACTCTGGTTGGCCACCATACTGTGTGTGCAATTTTATATATAGTTGGCTTATCATAAACTTAATGTTTTTTTTTTTTTTAACAAAATATTGTTAAAAATATGGTATAAAGATCTCAGATATAGTAAAGAATTGAAACAAGAGAGAATAAGTTTGTTGGGAATCATTGCTTTGAGGTCGTTACCATTAAAGAGAAGTGATGGGAGTTCACATGACCATCTGACATGCTAACAAAAGAGTTTGCACTAGATTTATAAAACTTTTTGGAATGGCATTTAAAACACGCTTAAATTGCTTATGTTCACAGTGAAATCTGTATTTAGGACAGAAGTCACTGAAGGATAAGAAACTCCCATCCTCATTCATTAAGTGAAAAACTGACCAAATACCCTTTTCAAGCCAATCAAGAATACATAGTGACTTATATCTAAATAGAATAAACCTATTGTTCTTTATTGGGGTTCTGTGTAGACTGAAATTGCTGTTAGCTAATAATTTCCAATACAGCAAAACATGTTGGTGAAAGGAAGATCATCTGATTGGTAGTCTGGAAACAGTAAAATCACATCTTAGTAGGAAATCAATTCCACCCAATTTTCTAAATAAATCTCTGGGAATACAAAACCAAAAGTTACTTTCATTTGTTATACATTTTTTTAAGCCTCAATCCACCATTTTCATAGTCTTGTATAAGTTGTGCTCTCTTATATAGTGCACGTTTTCTCCTTATAAAGTTCAAGTTAATTTGGTTGATGGTATTTAACAGCTCTATTGTAAATATAAAGACAAGATGCAGGGTAGATGCACCTAGCCAAACTCTCCATTTTAGTTAAATAAATTCTACCAAAAATGGACAAATCCCGTTTCATTCATGCATCAAGTCTACCTCTGCATTCATTCCATCTGTCCCAGACACTGTGCTTTTCCATCATGATCTCATCTTTAGAAATGTGTATGTCTAAATATTTAACACTTGACTTGATTGGAATTTTATATTTTAATGGGGCATTTATGTATGGTAATTATTTCACAATTGGCAATATTAAAGGGATAATTCACCCACAAATTAAAATTCTGTCATCATTTACTCACCCTCACGTCATTCCAAACCTGTATGAGTTGCTTTCTTATGTTTAACATAAAAGAATATATTTTGAATCAAACAGTTGGTGGTTGCCATTGACTTCCATAGTAGGAAAAAAAATACTATGGAAGTCAGTGGGAACCACCAACAAATTGAATAACAGCAACATCAATGGATCCCCTTCATTTAATAATTACAGTCATCTGAGATGTAGAGGAGTTTGTTTCTTCATCGGATTTGGAGAAATTGCATCACTGTCTCAGCAATGGATCCCCTGCAGTGAATGGGTGCTGTCAGAATGAGAGTCCAATGAGCTGATAAAAACATTATCCATAAGAACGCTTCCCCCATTGAAAAGGTCCATCTCCTGTTGTCTCTCACATCAAAATCCTGCCACATATTAGATTAGAGCTGTTTTGGACTGTTTTGGCTTGTAAACACTGCTTGATCTGTGCAGATTTCTCTCCTGATTCAGACCAGACCACTTTTTCACTGGAAGAAGTGTTATTATGGATTATGGACTTGTATTTTAGTTAAAAATGTCTTAATGGTGGATTTCTCTCAGCTTTTGTCTTCTCCAGATGTTAACTTATGGACTGGAGTGGTGTGGATTACTTGTGGATTATAGTGATGTTTTTATCAGCTGTTTGGACAGCTGATGTTTTTATCAGCTGTTTGGACTCTTATCTTGTGAGTCGCAGTGTTTTTGTACCTCATAACCGACTTCAAGATGGTGGTGCGTCCACATGCAGCGGCTTCTCTCTGTCCCGACAGAACAGTGTTTTCATGTTTTCTGTCTTGTGAGTCGCAGTGTTTTTGTACGTCATCATCGCGTCTATCTGTCTTTAAGCGCGCATACAGTCGTGAGTTTCTGCTGGATGTCAGCAGAGCCGCATTTTTAGAGTTAAACTCCGCGCACGCGGAACAGCTGCAAGATCTCGGACTGCTCCGGAGGCCTACATCATCACCGACCCCCACTACTGCATCTCGCCCACAGCGGAGGTGCCACAAGCGGCGTGAGAGGAAGCAGAAGAGGGGTAAGCACGGAGGTATCCGGGCTAGGCTAACGGCTAACCCGCACAAGCCATGTATCCCCACCATCGTACTGGCTTACGTACGCTCTTTGGACAATAAACTGGATACATCCGATTACTACGTTCAACTCAAAGGACTGTAAGAGACTGTTGTGTTTTTGTATTCACGGAAACATGGCTCAGCGACAGCGTTCCGGACTACGCCATTCAGCTCGACCAGCTGACGTGCTATCGAGCAGACAGAGCTCGCGTCGCGGGAGGAAAAACCCGCGGCAGCGGGCTTTGTGTTTACATCAATGACGTGTGGTGCCGCAATGCTGTTGTGATCTGCAAACACTGCTCACCCCTGGTGGAGTTTATGATTATTAAGTGCCGACCGTTCTATCTGCAGAGGGAATATACTGCCATACTGCTCGTTTCGGTTTACATTCCCCCGAACAACAACAGCAACAGGAACTATGCACTAAACGACCGCACCAGCACATCAGCGATCAGCAGACAGCACACCGCATGCTTTTCTCATCATAGCTGGGGGATTTCAACCATGTTGATTCTAAAGAGGTATTTCCAAATACACCAACACATTAACTTTCCAACAAGAGAGGTAAAAACATTTTAACTTTGTTTACACCACAATAGAGAGCTTTTACAGCTCTCCCCTCCCCCACCTCAGGGTGCCTCAGACCACATCACTGTCATGCTAATGCCTGCATACAGACCGCTCGTTAAAGTCGCCAAACCAGTTCACAAACAAATTCAAGTGTGGCCAGAAGGGTCGTCTCACGCTCTTCAAGACTGCTTTGATACAACTGACTGGAATATGTTTAAGCAGGCTGCCACTTACAATAACACCACTGACCTCCAGGAGTACTCAGAGACTGTCACCGCCTACATCACCAAGTGTATTGAGGATGTAACAGTCACAAAAACCATCACTGTCCGGGCCAACCAGAAGCCATGGATGACAGGGGAGGTCTACAGACTCCTGAAGACACGGAACGCTGCCTTCAGAGCTGGAGATGAGGGGGGCCTGAGAACAGCCAGGGCCAACCTATCCCGCGGCATCAGAGAGGCTAAGAGACAGTACTCCAGGAGGATAGCCCATCAATTCAGCGACAGCAGAGACACTCTGAGCCTGTGGCAGGGGATACAGACCATTACGGACTACAAGCCCCCACAGCAGACCTGTGACAGCAACATCTCTCTGCTGAACGAGCTGAACACCTTCTTCGGTCGCTTTGAGGCACAAAAAAGCACCACTGCACAGAAGACTCCACCTCCTCCTAGTGACCAGGTGATGACAGTGACCCCGGACAGCGTGAGGAGATCCTTCAGCAGGATCAATGCACGCAAAGCTCCGGGTCCTGACAACATTCCTGGGCGTGTACTGAGAGACTGTGCAGCAGAACTCACTGATGTCTTCACTGACATTTTCAACATCTCACTTATCTCTGTTGCTAATGAGACCCACCAACACCATGTGTTGTTCCCACATGCTTCAAAGCTACCACCATCATTCCAGTCCCGAAGAAGCCATCTCCATCCT
>NC_056609.1:30639671-30640519 GCF_018340385.1 Cyprinus carpio | reverse complement strand
CATAGACTTCAGTTCAGCATTCAACACAATCATCCCTCAACAGCTCATTCACAAACTGGTCAAACTGGGGCTCAACACTTCGCTGTGCAACTGGCTGTTGGACATTCTGACTGGAAGACCTCAGGCAGTACGTGTCGGCAGCAACACATCCAGCACCATCGCACTGAACACTGGGGCACCCCAAGGATGTGTGCTGAGCCCCCTCCTCTTCAACTCTGCTGACCCACGACTGCACACGGTCACACAACTCCAACCTCTTCATTAAGTTTGCGGATGACACGACTGTGGTGGGTCTCATTAGCAACAGAGATGAGACAAACTACAGGAGCGAGGTGAGCCGCCTGGCCGGGTGGTACAGTGGCAACAATCTCTCTCTGAATGTGGAGAAGACGAAGGAGATTGTTGTTCACTTCAGGAGAGTGCACACTCAGCATGTTCCTCTGACCATCAACGGTGCGACTGTGGAGAGAGTGAGCAGCACCAAGTTCCTGGGTGTGCACATCACAGAGGACCTCTCCTGGACCGACAACACAGCAGCACTGGCCGAGAAATCACAGCAGCGTCTCTACTTCCTCCGCAAACTGAGGAGAGCCAGAGCCCCACCCCTCATCATGTACACCTTCTACAGAGGCACCATCGAGAGCATTCTGACCAGCTGCATCGCTGTGTGGTATGGCGTCTGCAACGCGTCCTGCCGGAAGACTCTGCAACGCATAGTGAAAGCAGCTGAGAAGATCATTGGTGTCTCTCTCCCCTCCCTTCAGGACATTTATGGAACCCATCACACTCGCAAAGCCCTCTGCATTGCAGGTGATCCCACTCACCCATCACACAGCTTCTTCAGTCTG
>NC_056609.1:30639285-30639378 GCF_018340385.1 Cyprinus carpio | reverse complement strand
TAATGCACTAAAAATCTTTGTATCTGCACTGTTTGTACTCTATCTGCCATGTGCCTTGCGCTGCTTTTATTTAACCTTATTTTTATTTTATTT
>NC_056609.1:30637940-30638663 GCF_018340385.1 Cyprinus carpio | reverse complement strand
GATTCCTTTAGCCTTGTGACATGCAGAGCATCCATAGCTGAGACAGTGATGCAGTTGTAGCATCTACTTAGGATCATGTATGATCGTTTGGGCTTTATGTCTTAGAGATTCCTTTAGCTGTGTGACAAGCTGTAGGACATTTGCATATACCACAGAATCTGGGCCCCATAGTCTACAGTTACATTAAAAGCACGGCGAATGTTTACCCCCATAATCTGGAAGATGCTGAACAGATCAACTCTCTGGTCTCCCCATCCGACTTCAAACACATTCCAAGATACCCAAATGGCACCAAAGGCCTGGCTGACCAGCAAACTCACATTCTCACAATACACAACACACACACATAGAAACTTTTTCTTTATTTAGACTATAATTAATCAGTTACAAATGTATCTGGTATATCCATGTGTTGTTTGTATGTTTCCCTATTATAGTAGCCTTAGTTACAATTCTTTATTTGTATTAGTTAGACTCTCAATGCTTAAAATTCAGGTATATGAGTGTATCTCTGCTTTAAGATCTTCAGATGTCTTGTTCTTGGTATCAAAATGATCTGCTCTTTATTCCTCAAACAACTATGTACACTACATAATCATCAAATGCATCATACTATTTTTACCACAGTTTGGGAAAAACTGCACCAATACTCCAGACAAGCAGGAAACACGGTGTTAGCTTTCACTGTTACCCTGATAAAAATAACAATTTAAAAAACTCGCG
>NC_056609.1:30624164-30636131 GCF_018340385.1 Cyprinus carpio | reverse complement strand
TGATTGCATTATTGACACACTGTTTTCCTATTAATGTTGTTCAGTTGCTTTGACGCAATCTTTTTTGTTTAAAGCGCTATATAAATAAAGATGACTTGACTTGACAAGCAATAAACATGCAAATGGGCCATAAAACGGAGACAAAGAAAGTTTCTCCCACTCAAAATTCATACCTATGATTGGGCATTCCACCTAAAAGGTGGGTGTGAATAGAAACTGTTAAAAGTCATTATCTTCGGATAATCTGTGCTCAGAAACGAACACTCTCCAAGACTCCTAAAAACTCTCCTCTTGAGTTTGATTTTCCGGCAGTTTTTATCTTCAAAATAACTTTGCCGAACCGCTGTGGACTTTCCTGTCTTCAGAAGAACCAGAGGAAAATCTCCAGCTTCCTTCCTGAAGAGCTCAAGCACTTCTGTTGTCTACCGCATCAGGACTCTTATTCAGCAATGAAGCCAATGCAAGTAACCGTTTACAACTAGTTAGATGCGTGTTTAAGTTTGAGCCCCTTTTAAGGTGATTTTTGATTCTTTTATGATTCTCATTAGGTTGTGGTTAATCCTGCCCTCTCTCTTCTTTACTTTTACTTCTTTCTCTCTTCCTTACTTTCCTTTCATTCTATATATGTTTCTGCAGTTTAGATGTATGTTATCTGTAGTTTCATTTATTAAATCCCTTATATTTACAATTGATTGTCTCTGTGTGCTGCTCACAATTCGAAGTCATTGAATGTTTGATATCTTGCTACATGCTAAACTACTGCTAATACTGCATAAGCAGAACAGTTACTCTTCCTTGGCCAGGAAAATAATATTTTCTAGAATTGATTAATGGTTATATTATCTGCTCGGTGGACGGACAGATCGAATAATTGTAATATCAATTCTGCTACAATTAATTTCTAAAATCTAATCAAAATATTCATTATTAACTATAACCAGTTATAATTAATCATAAATATTTCCCTTTTGAGCTAATTTGCTACATATTGCTACATTTCTCCAAATCTGATGAAGAAACAAACTCATCCTAATCTTAGATGGCATCAGGATGAGCACATTTTCAGTGCACTGTATTTTTACTGACATTCAGGCTCGTATCTCACACAAGTGGTTTAAGCTCATAACATACTAGCTATAATAAACAGCTACTACTTTACTGAAATTAATGAAACTATCAAGACAGGGCTCTGTTCAGCAGCTGAGAAATCAGCATCGCTCCTGGAGAAGAGACTTAGCAGAAAAACTGATGGCAGTATGGCAGGAGACAGGGCATCTCATTCACTCTGGGAACCCAGGGTTGCCACGTGTAACCCGGCGCATTACCCATCAGGAACTCCCGAAGCTGCTTCCTAAATGCTTTGGGAATGAGACGCCTACGCCAGCCTGACTTTCAAGTCCCTGTGTAGTAAAGGAACTTTTTGCACAACTATGGCAAGAGGATCGGAGGAAATCCAGGAGAGCAGTACTTTGGCTAAGCTGGGCGCAAGGGTGCAGGGTGGCCACACGATCCCCAAGGGTGAGGGAGGACAAGAGGACTCGTAAGAAATCAGCACCCTGGCCTAGGGTACAAAAAAGCTTTGGCTAAGCTGGGCGCAAGGGTGCAGGGTGGTCACTCATGACCGCACCCCAACTGGTAAGGGACACATCTGTCGTTAATGTTACGCGACAACAAGGAACTCCCATCACCGGCCCCTGCAACAAGAACCAAGGTTTCCTCCACATGTCTATGGCACGAAAGCATTGCCACTGTAGGTGTCTTATGTACAGCAGGCCAAAAGGTATCATGTTGGACGCAGCTGCCATCAGACCCAGCAATTTTTGAAACTGCTTGACAGTGAGTGACCGGCCCTCTTTGACTCTCACGACTGCAGTGAGGATCAACTATATCTGAGCAGGAGACATCAGGGCCTGCATCGTGGTCGAATCCCACACCACGCAAAGATAAGTGGTCCTCTGTGATGGCGAAAGCACACTTTTCTTTGCGTTTAGCCTTAATCCCAACTCTTTCATATGGCCGAGAGCGACATCTTGATGTTGAACCACCGCCTGCTCCGATTGAGCTAGAAACAACCAATCGTCTATATAATTTAGTATGCGGACGCCCTGGAGTTGCAGTGGAGCCAGAGCAGCATCCACACACTTTGTGAAAGTTCGGGGTAGAGCCCTGCACAGGCCTCAAATTTAGAATTACCGGCGTGAGCCCTAGCCCGCCTTTTTTTCCCCTTCTCCCTAAACAGCTTATACTACTGTTAAGCTATTAAAATAGTTCAGTTTTGTATGTAATAGCAAAGTGATTTATATTTCGTTTATTTTTTTTTATTAAGTTAATTTAAAAAAACCTTTGGAGCATTTACTGTTTGTTAAATATAAGTTTTAGTTTTTTTTTTTTAAGTAACGACCAAGCGGCCAGCGGCAGACAGTGAGCCTATGTTTGATCAATTTAGCCTTCTCAAATCATCAAGTCGGGGCCCGTTGGGCTCGGGCTGAAAAGCAGGGCTCTAGTTCGGGGTGAGAGTGCGAGGCCGAATGGAAGAACTTGATATTGGTAAGCTTTGCCCCCGAAAGCAAACCTCAGTAACTTCCTGTGTTGAGGAAGGATGATGACATGGAAATATGCATCTTTTAGATCTATCGTGACAAACCAGTCCTCGGACCTGATCTGAGACACGACCTGTTTCATAGTAAGCATCTTGAACTTCAGTCGCATGACTGAGCGATTCAACTGATGCAGATCTAAAAAAGGACGCAACCCCCCATCCTTCTGCTGAAATATGAAGTGCCGGCTGTAGAACCTGGATTCTCTTTCGAAAGGAGGGACCACCTCAATGGCTCCTTCCTCAGCAGAGTATTTACTTCTTGTTCTAACAACAGAGCTTGCTTGGGACCCACCATAGTGGAAACGATCCTGTTGAAATGAGGTGGAGGAGAACCAAATTGAATTCTGTAACCTCTTCTATAGTCTGCAGAACCTATCTTGAGATATTTGGCAAAAGCTTCCACACTGCCAGAAAATCTACTAAGGGAATCAGTCTCTTGAGACTGACCTCCGGTGTAATAGGAGACCTCCTCAGAGGTAGCGAGCTTCCCTGATCCGCAATGGTTTCTGATGCGGATATTTCTATGATGAAATTCTGATGCTTGTAGTGTAAATCAATGAGATCTTTATAACAGTAGAGCAGATACTGTCATAAAATGATCTAAATATCAGTGGTCACTGTATCTCCAACAATATGTCTCAGTGAGATGAGACTGAAATCATCCAAACATATAATGCAGTGATTGAGAGATGAAGAAATAAAGGCTCCTCAGAAGATGTGAGATGTTCTGGAGGCTTGTGAAGACCATTCCTCCACTGAGGAACAGTGAAAGTAAAGCTTCTGGAAATAAATGCTCCTCAAATGATCCTGATGATCAGATTTGAGATGCACTGATTTTTCTAAAAAAAAAAAAAAAAAAAACCCTGCATCAGTCTAGTGAGTGTTCAGCTGAAAATATTAATAACAACATTTTTTTTTGTGTGTGTGTGGACAGAAAAAGGCAATACAGGCAATTAATTGCATAAGGAGAAAATATGGGTAAAATGCATCTGGAATCAAGTCTGTTTCTGACGTAGACAGTCACTGTTGGGAAATGAAAAATTCTATAAACTGCCAGTGTTTGTGTGAGTTTTGTATGGGTAATGACTCTTTAAACTCTATAAAGTTTGGCAACCCTTTCGAATCAAGTTAGCGATCACAGATATTATATCTCACATTTTCAGTCTGTCATCACCATATTACATCAGAGGAGTCTTTCTGTCAAGCTAAACCTAAACCTATTTTCTGCTCTCTGTATAAAACAATAAATCTGTACAAAATCAAGAAGGGTACACCATCTATATCAACGTGGGACTAGGAAGGACAGCTCTTCTGATTCACTATCCTCAGATTCCACAACATATGTACACTATAGGGAGTATTGGCCTCAAAGCAAACCTTTGGAATTATTAGAGAATAGGCGCTCTTTTTTAAGAAATTCCCTAAACAGAAACCAGACAGTCAACGAGAATCGGAGCAGAAAAGGACAAGAATAGGTAAGAAGAGATTCACCTTGCAACTACACCAGACAAGTCAAGTAATTAATCTTTCTAAAAGACAATTACTTCCCAGCAAAATTTCACTTTTGAATCACGGCCTTACGTTTGTACCAACTTCTAAGATTAATGACTTTCAAACTTTGAGTGATCTTTAAGACATTTTTCAGACAAATACGACTATGAGAGTTCTTCTCCAACAGTGACATATGCGGGGCTTCATCTGAGATTGTTCCTTTTAAACCTAAGAGCAGATTTTGTCCACCTAAACATAGGAATCATTCTATTGAGACATTCTGCCATTTGGTTAAAGATGAAGTAAAATTATATATTCTATACCCGTTTATCCTCTGAACTAACTGACTATTTTAACAAACAAATAAAATAAGTCTTAGAAGATGCAGTGATTAACAATGCCATTGATCAATCGATCTCTGCCTTTCTATATGTTCAACATCCACGAGTTCCACTTTTTTACATCTTGCCTAAAATCCATAAAAGTTTGGAAAACCCAGTAGGAAGACCCATGGTTTCAGGTATTGGGAGTGTAACAGAAAAAAATTCTCAGTATGTGGATTACTATCTTAAACCTCTGGTTACAACACTTCCATCCTTTTTAAAGATTACTGGTGATTTCCTGAGACTTTTGGATAAGACTGTTATACCAGAACAATGTTTGCTAGTATCATTTGTTAGTATCATCAAGTTCAATCACTGAATACTGTCATTCCACACAATGTTGGCATTGAACATTGTATGCATTTTCTATAGCTGAGATCGAATAAGAATCCTTAATCATGTTTATTTTTTTTTTATTTTTTTTGGCTAGTCCGAAGAGACTAGTCCTAACTAAGAGTTATTTTAGATTTGAGAATGACTTATCTACAGCGATGCGGGACAGCTATGGGTACTCCAATGGCTCCTAATTATGCAAATTTACACCTTGGGTTTGTTGAGAAATTTCAGGTCCTTGATGGTACTAAGAATCCATTTTTCCAGCAAGTATTATTGAACAAGCGTTACACTGGTGACATTTTTGTACTGTTTCAAGGACATTTACGATCTTTCATCTCCTTTCATTAGTATCTTAATTCTGTAACAGGCCATCTTAGATTCACAATGTCATTGAGTGAGAACACATACCGTAAAATAGAAAGGATTTGCTGACTATTTTTGTTTCTCTCAAGTACAGACCTTTTCAGGAACAGAAAAAGATAGGAATAATTATTTACATGCTCATAGTTGTCACCCACCCTCTCTCAAAAAAAGTTTACCAGTGAGTCAGCTACATAGAATTAAGCGAATTTGTTCAACAGACAGTTCGGTTTAAATTAGGAAAAACTAAATGTGGAAGAAATTCAAAGAAAAGGGCTATAAAGATAGGTGGTTGGATTGTGCAGAGGAGAAATTAAAAGCAGTACAAAGAGAACATATACTCACTCAGGCTAATAAAACTCTAAAAAAATAATAAATGGAATTTCTCTGTATAATTTGTTACAACATACACTCCTCAGGCTTCAACTCTTTGTAACATTATACGGAAATATTGGCATATTTTACAATCAGATCCAGGTTTTTCAAAAATGTTTGAACACCCCCCATTAATGTCTTTTTGGAAAGCAAGAAGTTTAAAGAGCTCTTTAGTTAAGGCTGATGTCCGCACTAGTCCCTCTAAGCCTCTACCATTTACAATTCCTTCAGGGAACTATAAATGTGGAAATTGTGCTCAGTGTCAGTACACCAGGAGATTGAAATAGTTTTTCACATTCTAGAACATGCAAAGATATATTTATAAAAAATGTCATCACTTGCAATTCACTCAAACACGAGTAACCCAGGAGCAAAACATTTTAAACAATATTCACATTCTATTTGTGAGGTTTTTTTAAACTTGTATATGTGAACATCGTAGTGCTATAAGACGTGGGGATATGAGCAACCCAGTAGCACAACACTTTAAAGATTCTTCACATTCTATTTGTGAGTTTATCTACTTTGGTATTGAACAAGTTCATTCAGTAGCTCAGGGAGGGGACATTGTTGTGAAACGTAAATTTAGGGAGACCTTTTGGGTTTTTACTTTAGACACATTACTTCCCAGAGTTCTCAATCAAGAAATTGATTATGGTATGTTTTAATAATTCTCTCTTTTTTTTTTCTTCTCCTTAAACTTGTTTGGAATCCACTCCCCTGATTGGCAGAGTGACACACCTGTTGCTGATTACAGGAATGTTTAAAGCATTGTTTGGTACTACTGTTCTTGATGTTATTTTACGGTATTCGGAACAGAGTAAAATACGAACAAAAAAAAATAAGAATCAAAAAAAATAAAAATCAAAAAATTTTACGGTATTCGGAACAGAGTAAAATACGAATCAGAAAATATAAGCAGCTATAAAATTATTAGTTATAAACAACAAACATCTAGGAAAAAAAAATATTTATAGAGAAATGTAATAACATCTCATTCTGCACGAATACAACTGTTTCCCACGAGAGGCTCAATCACTTGGATTTTTTTCCTTATTTCAGTGGAAATGACTTAAAATACTCTGTCATTTTTGGTCATACAGATAAGAATAAGACATTAATAGAAACTGTAAAGGGTTCACTTTCAGTGGGTCACATAAACATATTCATTCCAATTTAATTTAAATCTAATGTAACATTCCAACTTTGTCGGTTAATGGTCAATGATTGGTTAATGAGTGTTAGGAGTCGGTCAGGGAAATTAACCAAAATGAACATCCCCAAATTGTTGTGGCCCCCACCACGCAGTCTGTGTTGATTGTGTGACTGTGACGTCTCTGTAGCGGCTCTTATTCACCATCAGCTGATCCTGAGGAAACTGAACTGACGTCTAAATACTGAGAGTCCTACAATAAAACACACAGACAGTCACATATGAGTCTGAGACATTACTGCTACCACATCACATCAGCAGATCCAGCTCAGAAAACACACAGTACATTCATATTACAGCCAGAGATTTATAATAATAAAGATCAACAACTACTATCACTTAGAGACACTGTAAGAGATTAAAATATTCATATATCCAAAACCAGTCACATCACAGAATTAAAAACAGTTTAAAGTACAGAGATTGAAGTGGAGCTGAATTATTATCTTATATTCTCCAATCACACACACAGGAGGTCTGTTACTCAGTTTAGAAACTTTAAATAAACAAACACTCACAATAGTATAATGTCTCCAGTTTATAATGTGGATCGTCCTTCAGATCAGAGAGTAGCTTCCTACTAGAATCTCTTAGTTTATTTCCAAACAGATTCAGTTCTCTCAGGTGTGAGGGGTTTGATCTCAGAGCTGAAGTCAGAGCAGCACAACCTTCATCTGTGACGCCACAATCACTCAACCTGTAGAGAACAATGACACAATGTGAATGAAGTGTAGTGTTGCATTCGTCAACGAAAATTATGACTAAATATCCTCGTCAACGAACCTTTATCATGTGACCGAAACGAGATGAGACGCAATGTAAATGCAGGTCATGTGACGATGACTATAATTAAATGTATAATGCAATATTGTTGACGAATAAAAACAAGACTATGCTAAAATGTCTCTTCATTTTTGTTGACCAAAACAAGACGAAACGAAATGTTTAACGTTATTTCGTCTCGTTTAGTCGTTATTATTATTATTTTGCAGTATTTCTGTTTCCTGTGTCTCACTGCGCAGACACGACCAATGTCACTTCCTCAAGTCCCACTCGCGGCATTATTTAGAAGATAACAACAAACAAAGTTAAGCGGGATTTATACTTTCGCCTTGCTCTGCTGAATGCGAGCGCACCTTCCCAAACGGACGAGGCTTTTATACTTGTCGCGTTCGCCGTTGTACTATTCTTTGAAACGACAGGAGAGCGACGAGGAGTACTTGTCAGGAATCACCGTGAGAAGAAGTCATTTGCCAGTACAAGTCTTGTGATGAATGAGTTGATGAATTAATTTCTTTATGTACAAAGTTAAAACAGTCTTAAACTATTGGCTGTATTACGCATCAAACACAAGACAACTTTAAGCAAATAGTGTAAAATTAATATCTAAATGAATTCTAATTCTATTTTATACAATAAAAATAAAATGTACTTCAAATAAGAAGCCTTGTACAAACTATGCAAACATTTTTCTCCAAAAAAAGCATATTCCGTCAAAAAGCACCTGATGGAGTTTGAACATCACATTAAACTGCTTCTGTTTCACACAAACGCCAGCACAGACGTGCATGTTCGGCTAGAATCGCCCTGAACTCGTGCATGTTCAGATCGGTTCAGATGCGGAAAGTTCAAGTTTCAAGTTTCAAGTGAACTTCCAGCAACACCGCGATGACGTCATATTTTCTGCGAACTTGCGGACGCGTCGAGTATAAATCAGCCTTGACACAGAGAAAGGGACCAATGGCCGGCCAGCCGGGGTTCGTCTTTGGGAGAAAAATTTGCAGATTATTATTATTATTTATTGTTTTTATTTATTTTATTTAAATGTATGTGTGTGTACTTCTAACATGTTTGGTTGGTAAAATAAATGTTGTAAATTCAAATCAGAGAGTCTCCTGTGTCTGGAATGGATGTATTCTTGAGTCTGTAAGGTAACAATAATATAAGATAACCTTGTTTGAAATGGGTTTGGCTGAAAGAAAATTTTGGTCTCGTCTATACTTCTAGGTACTTGTACTAGATTGAACTAAGCAATAGAATTGCATTACTAAAAAGAGCCTAGAATACCATTTTCATTGACTTAAACTAGACTAAATGTAATCAGTTTCCGTCGACTAAAACTAGACTAGACTAAAAGAAGATGAACATGACTAAAACTAAAATGACAGTCATTACAGACAAAGATTGGGGACTAAGACTGTACTAAAAACAGGTCACAAGCAAAACAACACTACTGAAGTGTGTGTAGTTTGTTATTGACTCTGGTCTCAGAGCAGGAGAAGAGATATAATGACAAGTACTGCCACAAACTGTTGCAAGGGATAGAATGAGATTTCTGCATGTTGATGCCTAACGCTGCTGTTTGAAAACTGTCGCAGCTTCAGGAAATGAACAACAGACACACAGAGCTGAATGTGAGATATTGTTTCATAGCGATATAAGGGACAGATCTGCCTGGGAGAAACAGTCACTTGCTCCTCTAATAAACACCTACAGGAGGACATTTGATTCACAGGAGCCCTATGCACTTCCCATTACATCTCACATTAATTAACTCTTGTGATCAAATACAGAATTGTGTCATGTTTGGTCTCATCTGGCAGATTAAACCGAATAGAAATGTGCTAAAACCCTACAGGCGATGAATATGAACCCATACAGAGCAGAGCAGCAAATAAATATATAAAATAAAAAAAAATACTGCTTGTGGTTTCCACAGGTCTTGAGGGTCTTTTTTATCAATGATAATACTGAACACCGCAGTATGATTGTAACTTTCTATTCACTCATTGATCACTGTAATACTGAGTTAAAACTAAACACATTCAGATTCTTGTCTGTTCAACTCTTTAACCTCTGAGATATATTCATCCCTGTAAGTCTTATAGATCGTTTTATTATGTTATCTGAAAGTTCATTATTGATCAAACTATCATAATCAAAGCATGTGATGTAGGAAATTAAATTAGCTTTAAGTCAATTCTGCTGAAATATAGTGTGTTTACTGAACATTGCTGATTTTATTCTTAGAATTGACATTAAAGGATGTTTTACTGAAGACAAAGCCATGTGTGACTATCAGAGAGATCTTACCACAGTTTCTCCAATTTACAGTGAGGATCCTGTAGTACATCAGAAAGCAGCTTCACTGAATCCCTTAGTTTATTCTCAGATAGATGTAGTTCTTCAGGTGTGAGGGTTTGATCTCATGAGCAAAGAAGTCAGAGCAGCACAACCTTCATCTGTGATGCCACACTTACTCAACCTTGTAGAGGACACACTCTTCACGCTCTCAGATCAGATTAGTTTAGCTGTGAATCCATTATTAATTGAGGTCAAACACAAAACATGATCATAAAACATCTAAATTTAACATGCAGTATTTAAAGACCCCTGTGTTAGAAATCTTTTAACATTTTTAACATTGTTTACAGTAGGGAAGCACCAATTTTAATACTCATACTGCCAATTTCTGCCGGATCAGGTATCGGTCAGACAGGGCCTGTCCAAATCTGATATTGTTTGAATACTATTCTGTGTTACTGTTAAGCCGTACAAAAACATTTTAAAGCACAATAAAGTTTTCGTGCACTATATTCCAAGTGTTCTGAAGCCATACGATAGCTTAATGTGAGGTACATTTGAATATAAGTCCTTAAATTTCACATAAACTCTATTCTCCGCTGCGGCTGTCAGTCATCATTCAGCATTCAAACCCTGGTCACATTCTGTTACTAGTCACCTTGGTAAAACTCTCTCCAAGATCATTCAGTGTTCCCATTATTATACTTGATTTGTAGATAAATGCCTATGGTAGCGTTGGGAACCGAAAAACAGTTCTAATTCAGAAATGGTTCTGTTTTTTTTAAAAAAACAAAAAAACAGAACCGTGATCAATTTCTAAATTTCAGTTCCAGTTCCCGTAAAGGGGACAAACCAAATAACAGAAATGCTGCCCTGCATCTTTAATTACTGAGCACACTGTTTCCAATGACACCGCTCCATAGACACTATTTGTCCCTTTAACTGAAAAAAAAATTTTCCCATAACACTAAACACACACGCGCCCCATTTGATAACTGTGCACGTCGTTTTGTCTGACTGTACATGTACTGGCAGCGCACAGCACTTGGTGCCACTAAATTACATTATATTTGTCCCATATTCTCATTAATATACATACTGACTTCAACTTGGACCACTAAATAAATAGACTGCTATTGTTATGTAAGTATTTAGTGTACAGGTGGAAAAATGTGAAACCACTCATTGCATCATCTGCATCTCTGACACCATTATTATTTGTAAAATAGAGGCTTTTATGAATGTGTGTACACATGGTTATAAATATAACAGTTTATATTTAATTAATTTAGGGAAATTAACAAGTGTCTTAGCCCTCAAAGGGACTATTTAGCCAACCATCTTATTCCCTTGAAAAAGCAAAAATATTTGTTGTTATGATTATTGGTGTTATTCAACTTTGAAGCTTTATGCTGATTGATGGACTAGCATTACTCAACATTGCCCCACTACATTCCAACAACACTACATTTCAATGAAGGTAAAATAGTAAAAAAAAAACAACTATCATTTAAATGGAACCAGAAAATGTCTAACTATACCCAACTGTAATGAACCAGAACTCGACATGGGATCCATATCCAGGCTTTATTGCAGAGACTCGTAGTCATACAGGCAATGGTCAATACAACGTAGGAAGAATCTTGTATGGGAAGAACAGAGAATCAACATCCAATGGCACAAGCAAAAAGTCAGTAGGTAAACAACAAAAAGAAAGGTACGGAAAGGATATCAAACAGGATCGGCAACAGCAGAGGGAATCACGGGGTTCGTCTCCGTGACAGTGTCCCCCCCCCCGCGAGCGACTCCTGGCGCAAGGAGGCAAACGACGTCGGGGTCTACCACGGGGTCGAGGGGCCGGTCTTTCAGGATGTAAGCGATGAAATTCATCGATGAGATTGGGGTCTAGAATATCCTCAGAATTTACCCAAGAGCGCTCCTCTGGACCGTACCCCTCCCAGTCGACCAGATACTGTAGGATTCTTCCCCGACGTCTGGAATCGAGTAACTCTTGGACTTAGTAAGCCTCCTCGCCCTCTATGGTGATGGGTTGAGGGGCCTTTGCACGGGACCTCCCCTCTCCCTCGTCTCTGGGACCAGCAGCGGGCTTGAGCAGGGATACATGA
>NC_056609.1:30620049-30623747 GCF_018340385.1 Cyprinus carpio | reverse complement strand
AGTTACGTATTGCTAGGTGAATGCAGATCCCGCCAGACTATACTGCAGTAATCCATTCCAGTGCTTTCTCAGTCAGCAGTGAACAAACAAAGGCAATCTTCCCAGTATCAGTTGTATAGAGCGTGGGTTGCTGTTCAACAAACAGGGAGCATTATAATAGAAATCCCTTACACTTGCTGGCGTCACCGTTGTATCTCTCCGGGAAAGCGAGACGGGGATTAACCTGGGACGGCGTCCCTGCAACGTGGGCAATGGCGGACGCTTCTGGCATTGGTGTGGCCGCGGGAGCTGTATGGAGACTCTGAATGGCTTTGACGAGTTCCTCGGTGATAGACGTCAGTCGATTCAGCTGAAACTGGTTAGCAGCGATCTGACTGGCTTGGGCCGCCATGGTGGTATGAAGACCTTCATAAGCCGCTGGATCTCGTGTGGGCGAAGTCTTCTGTAATGAACCAGAACTCGACATGGGATCCATATGCAGGCTTTATTGCAGAGCCTCGTAGTCGTACAGGCAATGGTCAATACCAGCAATATCAACAACGTAGGAAGAACAGAGAATCAACATCCAGTAACAAGCAATGGTCGGTAGGTATGCAGCAAAGGTACGGAAAGGATATCAAACAGGATCGGCAACAGGAAATCAAACACGGGTAATAACGCTCAGAAATGACAGACACAGCAAATCAAAACTTCGCGTTGAGCTGTAGTGATGGTCCAGCTTATATACAAGTCCTGATGATGAGCACCTGTGACGGTGATCAGAGTCCAAGGACGGGGCTTGTGGGAAATGTAATGTAGTCAGTGTAGATGAATAAGTGGATGCGTGTGTGTCAGTATTCAGGTGAGGGTGCCCTCAGCTGGCCAGCAGAGGGAATCACGGGGTTCGTCTCCATGACACCAACCCTACTTATGAAGATCAGTATACTGTAATATATGTTAAATTTTGACATTGCTAACCTTTAAATTAAGTTGACAGTAAGTAATAAACAGTACTGAGCATTGAGTAGTTGAGTATTGTGCATTTTTCCTTACCACTATTTTTTAATAGTTGTTTACTGATTTTAATGGAACCAGAACAGTTAGGCAGAACCGTAAATTTCTAATGATTTCCAACCCTAGTCTATGGTTTTGCATAAAATAACTTTCTTACTGGAGTTTATTGTTATTTCTAAATCAAGTTACTTGATACCAGATGATTGTCAGAACAAAACATGGCAGTAGAAAAGACTATAAATTGTTTGTTTTTTTCATGTTTTTTTTCTTTATAATTAATAAGTCTGTATTTAGTTGATTGTGAAAGAGTGATTATCAGCTCCACACACAGAGAAATACAAATTCTACATGGATTTAAAAGAAGAAAAAACCTGCACTGGTAACAGATCAGGATCTGTATCAGATAATACTGAACCCCGGGTGTCAGAATCAGTATTGGAGGCAAAAAAGACAGATTGGAGCATCTCTAGTTCATTGTGCAGGGAATGAAGTTGACAGAAATGCATACAGATAGTTTCTGTTTGTGAGAACTTGTAATTAAGATTGTATTGTGTTTATCTTCAGTTGGATTTTTCACTTGATGGTATTCATGTAATTGCTCCTGTAACAAATGCAGATATCCTCTACTGTACATATAAACTACAGTGAACATCAGAACCAATGACTTTTGCAATGATGTTTATTTTAATTCTAAAAAGCTGAGTCTGAACCCTTCATATTTACCTTAAATGTGCATCATGTGAGAGTCATACATGATCTTACCTCAGTGTCTCCAGTTTACAGTGAGGATCCTGTAGTACATCAGAAAGCAGCTTCACTGAATCCCTTAGTTTATTCCCAGATAGATGTAGTTCTCTCAGGTGTGAGGGGTTTGATCTCAGAGCTGAAGTCAGAGCAGCACAACCTTCATCTGTGATGCCACAATCTCTCAACCTGTAGAGAACAATGACACTGTCACGGAGTCACATCCTACACCCTCTCCACATGCCACGCCAATTCTGAGCACCTGTCCATATTCTGATCCTCGCCATCATCACCCAGTGCCTCCTATAGGGCTATCACTTTCCCCTCCCGCCTTCGTCTGATCTAGGCATTGACCCACATGTACTTTACCTAAACCCTACGTTACCAATGTTGTTCCCGCTGGATACCCGTTGTTCCCTTCTCGTCCAGTTCCTCTGTGCCGCCTTCCGATTCTGTCATCTACTTCCATCACAGCCAGAGCTAAGTTCCAAACCTTCTTTGTGTCAAGACTATTCCTTTTGCTTCACCTGTTTGGCTGGAAAACGCTACAATGCAATAAATACTACTACTGCGTGTTCCCCTACTGCTTTGTGTTCCCGTCTTGTGTATGACCGAAGATCAGACCTTGTACGAAGCTCCTCCGGACACAGACAGAAGGGACCGTCAACCACTTGAATCCATTTGCGGCACTGTTTCACGCTTGACGGTCCTCCCACTACCACAAAGCCACGACGAGGCCTAACCCATGTTTCTCCCGAGATCATCACGGCCCAGCCACAGCAAGCACTCCAGCGGCCACCTGCAACAACGACTTCTTCTTCAGCTGCCTCGGCCAGTCCCGTGGCCCGACCAGCGACATACAGCGGCGCGGCAGAGGATGCGCGGGTTTTTGCTTCAGTGGCTGCTCTACATCGAGGCCCAACCACTCACCTGTCCGGAATGAACGGGTCGCGGTGATTCATCATCTCTCTGCTGCTCTCCTCTGGACGGCACTACATGGGCTCCACCCTCTGGGAAACAAATTCGCTGGTACAACTTCACTATCCACCTTCTTTGCTCCATGAAGATGTTTTTTTTGGTCAGCATAACGCTGAACTGTCCGTCCATATCAGTTATATCATATTCATCAAGGAGAGATCCGTCCCATGTATTCTCTATCCGATTTCGCACTCTGTCTCAACCGTAGTGGGTTTTGAACGAAACTGCTTTGATAACTGCTTTTCGTCATGGTCTGCGAAGGGAGGTTCAGCAGCTAATAGATGTCTACGATGACACCATGGGACTTGAGAATCTTATTCAGAAGACTATCAGAGTGTCACAACGTTTATACGCCTCCCACATGAATACTCCCGCTGTCAATCCTCTGCCTGCTTCAACATCTGTCGCCGCCCCAGCACCTGAACCAATGCAGGTTGATTCAAACCATCTGACCAACGCGGAGCGTCTTCGACGGATGAATAATCGCCTGTGTCTTCATTGTGGGGGAGATGGACATGTGATTTCCAACTGCCCAGTCCGACCTCCACACCCAGCGGTGAGTACACTCCAATTTCCACCTCAAACCTCTAAACTCATTAAGACTCTGGTCCATGTCGGTAATTCTCATTCCTGTGTTTCAGCGCAAGCCCTCATCGACTCTGGGTCGGCTGGGAACTTCATTAGCACCCAAATCCTCCAAGAATTAAATGTTCACCATAAGAAATGCCCAGTCGACCTGAGGATACTCACCATCCAAGGAAAGCCGCTGGGTAGAGGGCATGTCCACCATTACTCCCCCACACTATTCCTCCGCGTTGGCAGCCTGCATATGGAGGAAATCACGTTCATGGTGCTGGAGGAGTCAACCGCAGACATCATCCTGGGACGCCCCCGGTTAAACGCCCACCAGCCACATATCCAATGTTTTGAGAAGTGTATTAATCGCCCAAGAAAGCCCCAACCGAAATCTCCCGCAACTCCTG
>NC_056609.1:30619837-30619906 GCF_018340385.1 Cyprinus carpio | reverse complement strand
CATCGAATCTACCCACTGTCCATCCCGGAACAGAAGGCCATGGAGGAGTACGTTCAGGAGGCCCTGCGT
>NC_056609.1:30614378-30619279 GCF_018340385.1 Cyprinus carpio | reverse complement strand
GAAGAACCGGCCCAAGTCTCTATCATGGACAACACCTGCCAGAGAAGCCTTCTCCCAACTGCAACAGGCCTTCCTATCCGCTCCGGTCCTGGTTCACCCCAATCCAGATCTGCCCTTCATAGTGGAGGTTGACGCCTCAGATACCGGGATCGGAGCGGTCCTCTCTCAGCGGAAGGGTGAACCCCCACGGCTCCATCCATGTGCCTTCTATTCAAAAAAGTTATCCCCTCGGCAGAAAGCAGAATTACGACGGGAAACCGAGCTCAGAGCCTTAAATCAGCTCTCGAGGAATGGAGACACTGGCTGGACGGAGCAAACGGCAACTTTCCAGAGCTCTCGCTACAGATCATCGCCATAAGCGGCTTGAATCATACGCCAGCAGGCGTGGGGCTCTCTTCTTCACCGGTTTAATTTCCAGGTCACCTATAGATCAGGCGTAAGAACTGCCAGAAAGCGGATGCCCTTTCTGCATACTTTACCAAGCTGATCCTGGAAACATCCTTTCCTGAACCCATTCTCCCTCAGCCGTTAGCATTGCCGATTCAGTGGACCATCAACCAACAGATTACTAATGAGAATCTACAAACCCAACTCCGCCCGGGAGGTCAGAGGGGAAGCGTCTCTCGTTCCCCAACCCATGGCAGCCCCTCTTGGACTTAACTCATACATCCGGGCTCTGGACACCCAGAGCGGAGAAGGGCAGCTCTCCTCCTGAAACAGCGCTACTGGTGGCCCTCAAAGCCTACCGGGCGTCTCGATATGTGCAAGGATGCTCAGTCTGTGCCGTTGCTGACACCCCTAGGAAGCTACCAGAAGGGAAACTCGTGCCTTTGCCTATCCCCGAGTGACCCTGGACGCACATTGGAGTAGACTTTATGACCGATCTTCCTCCATCCCAAGGTTACACAAGCGTCCTGGTCGTGGTTGATCGATTCTCTAAATCTTGCAAACTCATTCCCCTCCAGGGTCTACCTACTGCTCTACAGACGGCAGAAGCACTGTTCCATCAAGTTTTCCGCCACTTCGGACTCCCAGAGGACATTGTCTCGGATCGAGGTCCCCAAATTCATCTCACGACCATCCTCAAACTTCTTCCGTCTCCTAGGGGTGTCCATCAGTCTCTCCTCTGGATACCATCCTCAAACCAACGGCCAGACTGAGCGTAAGATCCAGGAAGTCGGGAGATTCCTGAGACTGTATTGCCACCAGAACCAGGACAGCTGGAGCCAGTACCTACCCTGGGCTGAATACGCACAAAATTCACTCCGTCAAACCACCACTGGGCTCACCTCGTTTTTCCGAGGTTCCAGCTGTCAACCACTGGTTCCAGCCTGGTCATGTGAGCCCTCCGAGGTTCCAGCTGTCAACCACTGGTTCCAGCAAAGCAAGAGGGTCTGGGACTCGGCTCAACCTCCCTGCTCACTACCTTATCTCACCTTCATTCCATGTCTCGTTACTGAAACCTCACACTGACCCTTTATCTCCTCTCTCCACAGAGTCTGGTGATGATGTGGTACCTTCTCCTCCTGCCATCGATGAGACTCAAAACATCTACCGGGTACAGGCCATCCTCGACTCCAGACGACGGGGTCCACAGCTGGAATACCTCGTGGACTGGGAAGACTACGGCCCCGAGGAACGATGCTGGGTGAACCACAACGACATCCTGGACCCTACTCTACTTACCCAATTCCATCAGGAACACCCAAATCGTCCAGCTCCTCGGGGTCTTGGCAGACCCCGTCGTCAAAATCCCGTCCGGCCGTCGGGAGCCGCCCGTGGAGGAGGGGGTACTGTCACGGAGTCACAGCCTAAACCCTCTCCACATGCCACGCCTACTCATTCACAATCACAAGAATTCTGAGCACCTGTCCATCATCACCAGCCTCTCATATAAGGACTATCACTTCCCCTCACTCCTCGTCTGATCTAGCATTGACCCACATGTACTTACCTGAACCCTCGCTACCATTGTTGTTCCCCTGGATACCCGTTGTTCCTTCCTCGTCAGTTCCTCTGTGCCGCCTTCTGATTCTGTCATCTACTTCCATCACAACAAGAGCTAAGTTCCAACCTTCTTCGTGTTAAGACTATTCCTGTTGCTTCTCCTGTGTCTGTAACCTCTGTCACAATAAATACTGCTACACGTTCACCTACCTCTGTGTTCCCGTCCTGTGTCTGACAGACACACTCTTCACTCTCTCAGATCAGATCAGTTTAGCTGTGAATCCATTATTAAAGATAAAGTACAAAGTTAAAGCACAAATCAATGTTTGATGGATCACTAATATCTAAAATGTCACAGAACACAAAAAATTATCATAAAAACTTCCATGTCTCATTCAAGCAGGATAAATATTTCTCATATCCACTATATCTGTATTTTATGCAAAATTTCTGTCTTATGCAAATCTGTCTTAATTGATGACACTATTCAATACATCAGTGGTTCCCAACCACACTAGGGCAGGGGTTTTCAACCCTTTCGGACACGGATTCATTTGTGTGAACGGTGCACACAGAAACGATCTATAATATATAACCTGATAATAAACATATTGCCTGATTCAATGTGATGGCTGAGCCTGTTTCTGATAGCAACATGCCAATACGTGGTTGGATTCCCAACACGACTAACCGTAATTCATCTTACACTGTCAATAAACTGACTGATACTCAGCCAACTCTGCTCTAACTGTCGACTGATTAGCAGTGGGACTAATCAGATTGCCCCCTAGTGGATGGCTAAAGATTTGCTGGCTCGTATTCATAAATACTCTACTCAAACATAAAAAACTAAATCAACAAAAACACAAACCACCAAGAAAACTCCTGCACTAGTGTGCTGTGTCAGATTATCAGGTGTGCCATGGAAAATTATCACAAATTTAATATCTCTATTACATTTCGTTATTATTTTAAATCAGTGCTATTGGTCATCGTTATGTCTGTTTGAGGGTTTTATATGTAACCAATGAAAAGCATTCGAAACAGCTTGTGACTAAACCTCATAACGCCTCAAATTGTCATAAACCTCAAACCTCATAACTCCATTCAGACTGAAGTGCTGCGATGCACAGTTTGAAGACAGACGTCTACTTCTTCACAATGCAATGGTAATCAAGAACTGATGTTTGAATAAGTACAGTGTTTCCTTTACTCAAGAAACACTGTCTATAAAGACTAATGTTTTTGTGTGTTTAAAGAGCAGATAGGAGTCTTAGCATTTGCTGTTTAGTTGTAGCCAATACACTTCTGTACATTTTAAATATCCTGTGCATAGTGGTTCATCTTTTATATCATGACATTTTGTCCAGATGTAAACAAGAAGAAAACCTGAATGCCCATATAGCTACAATAAACTTTATAACCTGTAAATAGATGAAAATGTAAAGCAATTAATTTACTGCATTAGATTAACTGCCCGTTCTAATGATGGACAAAACACAGACTACCTCCAACATTCAATCATCAAAAATCCCGTTAACACCATTTGAGCATGATTTCTTTTTTTTTAGAAAATGTTAAGTGCAAGTGTCCGATCATATATGAAGCCAAAATACCAACTCTGACGATACATTGTTTAATTATTGGGGGAAAAAAACAGCTTAGTGGTGTGCCGTGGGATTTTTTTACTTATCAAATCTGTGCCACGGCAGAAAAACACTGCACTACATAGCATGTGTCATATATGATCTTACCACAGTTTCTCCAGTTTACAGTGAGGATCCTTCAGTCCAACAGAGAGCAGCTTCATACTATAACTTCTTAGTTTATTCCACGACAGATTCAGTTCTCTCAGGTGTGAGGGGTTTGATCTCAGAGCTGAAGACAGAGCAGCACAACCTTCATCTGTGACGCCACAATCACTCAACCTATAAAAATAATAAAATCAAAAAACTAAAAAACAGCTATCTCAAAAAAAAAAATCATAAATAAATAAATAAATAAATAAATAAAATAAACCAACTTGCTGCAATGAACAACTTGCAATTTCAATACAATTAAATTCAAACCATGGAAGAAAACAAAAAACCTGCACATGTGTAACCTTTGGCTAAAAGTATTAAAAATGAAAAGAACCAACTATGCCACCTGGGTTATTTCTTCACCCAGGAAAATAAGTTAAACCCAAAAGAAAGATTAAACCAAAAGAAATTACAATAAGATGAAGGACCCTGCTGGTTCAGAATGTGATTAAAGACGTGACTTTACAAAAATAGTACAAATTTTGCCAAAAAGGATTTACTCTTAAAAAGGTTTTAAAATACCATTTACAGCTTACCAGTTATTTACCCACAATTGATAAGAGACTAGATTTAATCCACTTTAACAGAAGGGACAAACTGTCACGGTTGGTAAACCGTGATCTCTGGGTTTTGCACTTTGTGGTGAAGTCGGTGTGTTTCGCGTCTGCACTGATTAGTTTGTGGGCGTCTCCGATAATTGTCATCAGCAACAGCTGGCACTCATTACTCATTCTCTATATAATGGCTTGTCTTACGTCTTGTGTTTGTGAGACCGTTGTTTAATGTCGTTTCCCCTGTCTGTTGGCTTCAGTGTTGTCTGCGTTTGGATGTTCGTGTTTCCCCAGAACCTCATCCACTCTCCGCACTATCACTCTGCCACAAAGACTTACCTTCGGCTCTATTCCCCGCAGTTCCTGTGCCATCCTCACCTGCTGCCTTCTCACCATCATCATCCGGATTCCTCACCACCTCACCACCATCTTGGATTGTCGTCTTCCCAGCATCATTGTCTCATTCCTGTTTGTTTGTTTATTTTCATTAAATTGTATAACTCGCTATTGTTTCCAGTCCTACATTCACCCCGCCATCACAGAACGATCTCACCAATATGGAAGCAGCGAGCACCAACACCCTCACGGACTTTATGCACCA
>NC_056609.1:30613627-30613797 GCF_018340385.1 Cyprinus carpio | reverse complement strand
TCAGTTCAGTCCTACACGTCATACCATCTCTCCTGTTAGGGGGCGGTCGAGTCGAGAGAACGCGGTCGGTCCCGTCGATGACCACGAGCCCATGCAGGTGGGTAGAACTCGGCTGTCCCGGAGGGAGAGGGAACGGCGGAGGTCCCGCTCGGAACACAACATCTTCTCAT
>NC_056609.1:30613210-30613291 GCF_018340385.1 Cyprinus carpio | reverse complement strand
GAGGTTGCTCCTATTGTATTAGGTCACCCCTGGTTAACTAAACATAATCCACGAGTGGAGTGGGGTTCCAACACAGTCACA
>NC_056609.1:30602670-30613136 GCF_018340385.1 Cyprinus carpio | reverse complement strand
GTTACGTATTGCTAGTTGACGCCTACACTGCGATATGACTTTACCAACAAAAAGTGTCTTAGAAAAAATTTAAATCAATATATTGTTTTCTGTAAGTGAGTAAACGATGATTTTCACATCATTTAGAAAAAAAAATTCTAGTCTAAATGCTCCAGTTCTCAAAATACCTGGGAACCAATTTTCTCTATGTGTTTTATTGCCTTATTCAAGTGATTTAACATTTTTAGTTTTTCACTAACCACGCATAACATTTTTTTTTCAAAAAACACAATCATGTACATACATGCTGCTCACATATTATTATAGCCCAGTTTGTGCTGATTATAGTGAGATTAGACTTTAGCCATTTAGATATTTATAAGAAACTGAAAGCACAAAATGTCAGGGCATGACAAAACTTCTCCAGGCTCCCAAAAATACCCTTAGACTCCAGAGGTTAATACTCCCAGAGGGCACACTTTGAATACTTGGTGATGCCGCTCGGGCTCTGCCAACCGCCTCGGGTTTTCCCAAGCACTTGTTAATGATGGTTGAGAGATATGGTAGATCAGTTTATATATGTTTACCTGGATGACATATACTGATTTTTTCTTCATCTCCAGGAGCACGCTCAACACGCTAGACGAAAGTGCTCCAGGAGGTTACTTGGAGAATGGGCTTTGTCAAGGCGAGAAACGCTATGACCTATGCACAGTCTGTTCCCCTTCTAGGGTATATCAGCCTCGTCTCAGGAACACGATGGACTCTGACAAGATATAGCTGTGGAGCAGATTGGCCATCTCCCTGATTCCCCGTAAGGCCCTACAGCTTTGCTCTCTCTGGGGTTCTGGGGCCAATTTCTATCGGGCGGGTTCATCTCGGCACTTCAGCTGGTCTAGTCTCTCACCTCTGACAGCCTTGACCTCCCAGTACCCGCTCAGGTGGCTTTCTAATTTGAGCTGAGGCCGTATCCCACCAACCTCAAAGCTGCTTCATTTCGCTCCCATCCTTGTGGCTCCCCTGATCCCACACGGCAGTTCGTGGTGGAGGTCGACGTACAGTCAGAGGTGGGGGTAGGAGCAGTGTTGTCCCAACGTGCTGTTTCGGACGATAAGGTACATCCTGGCGCTGCTCTTTCTCATCGCTTTATCTCCTACCTAACGCATTATGACATTGGCAATAGAGAGTTGTTGGTCAGCCAAATTGGCGCTGAGGAGTGGCGTCACTGGCTGGAAGGTTCAGGGGTACCTTTCATTGTGTGGACCGATCATAAGAATTTAGAGTACATTAGAACTGCCAAGAGACTCCAATTCCAGGCAGGCTCGGTGGGCACTCTTTTCGCCGCTTTGAATTTACTTTTTATCAGTACTGCCCGGGTTCCAAGAATGTCAAACTGGATTCTTTGTCACATCTTTTTGATCCCTCCGCCCGCCCGGTGACTCCCGAGTGTACTTTGCCTGAGAAATTAGTCTCAGCACTCGTATGGGAGGTCGAGTCGAAGGTCAAGACGGCCTTACAAGGGGTAATGCCTCCGTCCTGTTGTCCACCGAACCGTTTATTTGTGCCGGAGGAGTTAAGGTCCGAAGTCGTCCAGTGGGGTCATTGTTCTAATGTAGCTTATCACCCAGGGATAAGTCGAACTAATGGGTTGGGAAACAACGATTCTGGTGGCCACGCATGGCTCGTGGACGCTCCCGATTTTGTTTTGGCTTGCTCCAGTTTGGCGCCAGTGGTAAGTCATCTAACCGGCCTCCTGATGGGCTTCTTCAACCGCTGTTCGTCCCTTCGAGACCCTGGTCGGGTACATCGCTTCTAGATTTTGTTACCGCCCTCCCACCCTCTAATGGCATGACGGTCGCTTTGACCGTAGTGGACCGAAATTCTCAGAAGGCGGTACATTTTATTCCCTTGCCCAAATTACCGACAGCCAAGGAGACAGCGTCACTGTCCTAGATCACGATACCAAGATTTCTTCATGGCCTCCCGGTAGACGTGGTTTCTGACAGGGGATCTCAATTTATATCCAAATTTTGGAAAGAGCGTCAGTTAGCTTGTCTTCGGGTTATCATCCCCAAAGTAACGGACAATCTGAGTGAGCCAACCAAGATTTAGAGAGGACGTTGCGATGTTTGGTCTCCAAGAATCCTTCTTCCTGGAGTCAACAACTCTCTCTATGGTGGAGTACACCCCACACCATTGCCAGTGTCAGCTACGGGCCTTTCTCCGCTTCAGTGTAGTGTAGGGTACCAGCCACCAGTCTTTCCCAGTCTGGAATCTGAAGTCAGCGTCCCCTCCACTGCCACGCGTTTGTCCAGAGGTGCCACCGCACCTGGACCAGAGCCCGCGAGACTCTGCTCCGGGTTAGAGGGAGTGCACTAAGGCTAAGGCCGATCGCCACCGGTCAAAGCCTCCCCTCGCTTACAATTTATTGGTCAAAAGGTGTGGCTTTCTACCAGTAACATTCCAATACATTATCTCCCAAATACATTAGCCCACAAACTATCACCAAGAGCATTAGTCCAGGGACTTGTCCGCCTCAAACTACCTCCTGCGTACAAGAGGATACATGCATAAGAGGATACACCCCCTACTTTCATGTGTCCAAAATTAAACCCGGTTTTATGCGACGTGATATCCGGCTTACTCCGTTCCCCGCTCAGATGGGGAACCGACATATTCGGTAAATCGTATTCCAGTACCTGGTGGGAAGGTTACGGTCCGGGGGAGAGGAGTTGGGTACCTGCTAGGGGATATATTGATCACTCCCTTTATTGATGATCATAATCAGCAGGTAGGTTTTTCTGGGAACTCCAAGAGGAGTTCTAGAGGGGTACTGTCACGGTTGGTAAACCGTGGATCTCTGTTTGTACTCCTTTGTGGTGAAGTGTAAGTATATATATATATACATGCCTGCACTGATTAGTTTTGTGGGCTGCTGCATATACTATATATCAGCAAATAGCTGGTACTATATATATTCTCTATAGATATTTCTTTAATGGCTTGTCTCCACGCCTTGTGTTTATTGAGACCGTTGTTTAATGTCGCTTTCCCCTGTCTGTTGGCTTCAGTGTTGTTCTGGCGCTTGGATGTTCGTAGTTTCCCCCGAACCTCATCCACTCTCCGCACTATCACTCTGCCACAAAGACTTACCTTCGCTCTATTCCCTCGCAGTTCCTGTGCCATCCTCTCCTGCTGCCTTCTCACCGCCATCATCCGGATTCCTCACCACCTCACCACCATCTTGGATTGGTCGTCTTCCCAGCATCATTGTCTCATTCCTGTTTGTTTGTTTATTTTCATTGAATTGTATAACTTTCGCAATTGAAAAACGATCATTCACCCCGCCGTCACACAAACTACACAGCAAATCAGTGCGTAATTCTTAAAGCAGTGATAAACCAAAAAAACGAAACAAAAACACAAACATACTATCTCCATCTGTTAAGTCTCGAAAATCACAGCTCAGATAATCACAGGAGGATATATTTATATAAATGGTAACATACACTTGTATAAACGCAAAAAAAAAAAAAGGAAAAGAAAAAAAAGAAAAATACAAAACAGCAAAAACGCAACAAGTAACTGTCGATTAATATTTAAAAAGCGTCCGAACGGCTTCACTGAGCAAAAATACAAAGCCTATTAATTTAATGCACTTGCACAAGAGACAAATATCCAAGTCCTTACTCAAATATATCATACAGAGCACTTGGGCAGAATAATCTTTTAAAAACAACACACAGTAACACAGCGGTTTACAACCGCGATGTCCGCATGGTCCAAACTGTAAACCAGCAATATAAACCGTGTTTAAACAAAACAGCTCTGAGAAGTGTATACAAAACAGCAGCTACCGCTCTTTGGCTGCACCTGAAAACAAACAAAAACAAATAAAACATTTCAAATAATTTCCCCCTTCCCAAAAGAACCCACAATAAAGTCTCTTACCTCACCAGCGGGTAGACTGTAGACTATTGTAGCTTTACGCTACCTGGTTTCATGCGCACATCCTATATCAACACACACATTTTAGACTATAATCGGCGGCTAAGAAAAGAAAAGAAATAATAAAACAAGCGACTCACCAGGGAAAAGCAAGCAACGGAAAAATATAAACAAGGCCTTTTCTGCCCACAACTTCTGGCGAAGTATCCAGCGGCATAAACCACTAACTGCCGCTTAATAATTGTGTGGCATGGGTATGCTTTCAATAATGGCTCAGCTCCACGGCGGTGGCACGTCTTCACCTTGAAATACACCCATTAAAATAACACCAAATAAACCCAAACGAATAATATTTAACCGGTCACACATGCATTTCATGGGCATGCAAGTTTCATGGGCAAATTGACACAAACTTTTTAAAGACAGGACTAAATCAACATTTATCTATTGATTAAAATTGTAATTGTATGTAATTGTATTGTAATTGAGCAAAAATGAAATGAATTTAATTCAACTTCTAACTGGTTTAACATGTCTAAAAATAATCCACATGCTGGACTGTGAACTGGCAGATAGTTCTTGTGTTTTAATATAAGTTTGAGTCTAGCTCTTGTCATTCAGATGCCCTTCTGTAACATTTAAAAACAAACAAAGAGGAAAACAAAATGCAAATGCTGGTAATCTAGTCTCTGTGCAGAGTGCACTTTGACCTCCCACAGAAGTGACACCCTTGTTGAGGCACTGTGAAGTTATACTCGGCAACCTTTAACATCTAAATAAACCTTCGTTTCAAAAAATGTTCTTTATGGTGAAAGAAGGTTCTTCTGCATTACAAAAAAGGTAAGAAAAGAGATGGATTTTATTAGACATTTTAATTTGAAAACCTGAATTATTTATTTGTGACTTTTCTGACTTTGTTTGAATAGACATTTTAATTTGAAAACCTGAATTATTTATTTGTGACTTTTCTGACTTTGTTTGAATGCCTAAAGAAATCTTTTACAGTGTCTCTGTATTGAAAACATCAAAATGTCTAAAATAATAGCTACAGCACTGAAGATTTTAACTTTGATATTCGTTCTCATTGATACTTACTGAACCAAAAAAAGCAGAATAACTGACAAGAATGCATCTTTTGTTTCAATCCCTAAACTCGTGCTTTCTTCTGAAGCAGTTGATCATGAACCTCAGCCTCAATCTCCGCTCTTCTTTCCCTCATCTGATCAAGAGACAACCGAATTTCATTTGGGATCATCTTCCACTGTAAACCTCACAAAAGAATCTACAGCCTTTGCATACTGCATATGAGCAGGAGAGTTTGGCTCTCCTTGTGTTCGTCCTGATGTCAGATACTCCTGAACTTCTGACACTGAAAGTAGATCTTTCTACTTCCAGCCGACAGAGAAACAGATTGATGGATCTTCAGTGAGAGTCCAGCGTCCATCTGATCTTCTTCTTGATGTACTCAAGCTGTTTTCTTATTTCTGTCAGAGCTGCTTCTTTTTTCAATCAACATTTATTCTGTCGGTAGGAGAATCAGGATAAGACGCCACTGACTAAACCCAGAAGGAACCGCAGGAAAAGATCCAGATGTCCATTTTTACTCTGTTGTAGAGCCTCATTCCCACAGCTCTCTGATGCAGCTCAGATAATAAAACCTGTTCTGATGAATTGAGTTGGAAACTGGTCCTGCACTTTAGACCGTAAACTATGTTATGGTGATTGACTCAAACACATTTCTCTGTTGTGGTTTGTCAGAAGGAGAGGTTGACATATAGAGCTGCTAGAGAAACTCCTGAATGACTTCAGATGAAAACAAAGCAGAAGACTTCTCCTCTCTGATACAAGCCCAACTCCTTCTCTGAAGATCTGAGTGCACAATCCCTGAGTACACTGATGCTTTCTGTCAAGCATCAATGCCACACTCAATCTGTAGTCCTCCTCATAGAACATCACATTGCCCTTCATCAGCCGTTTGGAAAACTTCAGTGCTTTCCTACAACTCTCCTCTGTTGGATCAGGAGTTTCTCCTGATCTGTCTTTAAACTTGTCCCCGCGTTGACCTTTGAATCAGCAGGAAGTGGATGTACATTTCCAGTCAGAGCTTGAGGGATTTCTGTACCAGATCTTCTTCCAGGAGTCGTAGCGTCAGAATGAGAACTGTTAGCAGAAGACTTTGTATTGTACTGCTTATGAGCCTCTTGCTCTTCTGATGTGATAATTTCTGTCGGCCGGGATGCTGGTCACTGATCTTTCATGAAGAACCCCTCCTCTCTGGAGGCCTCAGAACCCTTTTGAATTTCAGCGCTAGAGTTGCTTCTGATGTACGGAGGGGACCTTATCGGCCGCTGCTGTATCTCTGAGCATCCAGATGAGAGCAGAGGGAGCTTAAAGCTCCTCTCTCATGTAGTTTTGATTGACGTTCAGACAGCCACTGATGAAGTCTCAGGTCACATCAGAAAACCCCACATTGCTCTTAAAGTCAGTGAGATTCCTGCGACACATAAAGGACCATCAAAGATGGAACAAACACCTTATATTCATCACTGCATATTTCCCATTTCTTTAGTTTCAGGGAAAAACACTTGAAGAAGATCTGAAAGGACTGAGTGTTGGTCCTTAATCAGATTGATTCTCTGAAAGGGAAGTGGAATATGAGCTGGACGTCCTAGATTCTCTTCCTTCAGCCCAGTCCAGGCTGAAAGTCTGCACAGAGACTGTGTTTCCAATGCCAGGACTCCCTTTGTCAGCACAGTTCTGCATGGCTTTGTCTTGCCAGGTAAAGGTGGAAAGATGTCAGTGCATTTGATGGGCTGGGTCCACTGTTGCTGGTCTCTGGATCGTGTTCCAAGCGGTCTCACCTCGTGCTCTTCTGATCTCTCCACTCTCACTCTCTGTGATGTAGAGCTCTGTGTAGCTTCAGTCAGGAGTGTTGGGTTTCTCTGCGTCGTGTTCACTACTACAGACGCCCCAAAACTTCTTCTCAGATTGATCTAAATGTGTGAGGACTTCATGATGGAAAATTAAGGACCCATATTTACATGCGTCACAGAGAGAAATTATACAGAGCAAAAATGTCCGTTATTTTCTGTGTTGTGAGACAAACTGAAACGATCATGGGGTTTTATGACATGTGTCAGTCATTAATGATGTATTTGAGAAATGTTTACATCACACCAGGATTCGTGCTTTGTCTTGTGGTTGATTTCATAGACTGGTCGGTCATATTTCTTAAGGAATGTTTTGTTACTGCTCTGTGTTGCAGGATTGACCTTGAATCAAGATATCAAAACACTCTGACATTTGGTGACAATTTTCTCATCACCATAATAACAGTTGTGGCTTTATTAGAAACACACCTGCTCATGATCACAACTTCATAAAAAAATAAATTACCATTTAAATAAATTGAAATAAATAACAATTCTACTCTGTGCTCTATATTCTGCTCAATTGTCATTTAAATTTCTGCTCATATTTAGTTATTATAGTGATGTATAATTATGGCAGTTTAACATATCATACTATAATCATATCTTTTACAAAACAATATGGTGTCACGGTATCGAAAAACCCCGTGAGTCCCTCAAAGTGGCCAGCAGAGGGCACCATCACCCGAATACTGACACTTACATTGCATCCAAACAATCTACGTACACTGATACTGACTACATTACCCATAAGCCCCGTACTTGGACTGATCACCGGCCAGGTGTTCCCTATCAGAGACTGCCATATAAGCCAGACCCTTGCATCAATCTTTGGAGGTCTGTTACTGCCACGTGCTAACATTTCTGCGCGTTTTACCTGTCTTGTTTCCCAGTTTCCTACCCTCTGTTGTTTATTGACCTGTGAACTTTGCTTCCTACCTTTGAACCTGATGTATACGGACTGTGATAATTGCTTGTTACCCCGACCCACTGCTGGTATGACATACGATTATGATATTACTGTGACACTGTGTTTGCTGATCCTGGACCTTCGCCTGTACGACTACGATTGTTCAAATAAAGCTGCAAATGATCCCAAGTGAGTTATTCTACGTACAGAAGACTCGCCAGGACAAGATCAGCAGATATGAACATCTCTGCACCAAACCTGGCAGCTCAGGCAAGTCAGGATCGATGCTAATCAGCAACAGTTAAATCGTCGTACGCCGTCAAGGCATCCTCAGGATATTAACTTTTGGTTAAATTAATTGGATGAGGCAAAGAAGCATCACTCCTCACAGACACACAGCTGGGCTCTGCTTCTGATTTCTTCTGATAAACTGAACTATAACAGAGAAACCTTTGAATTACTGTATTAATATTAACTTTTGGTTTGAAAAAATATATATATATTTTCATCAATACTCTGTTGTTACAGAAACCATAAACTAAAGTTATTTCACAGACTCTCTGCCATAATAACAACTAATACAAATACCACAATAACATGAATACCTAATATAAAACATTATAAAATATTAAAACACAATATAAATATGACACAGTCGGTCGATCTTCTATGAACAGATTTAATAAAACATTAATTTATATCAAAGGAAAATGAAAAACATAAAAAAAAAAAATGCCTTTCATGAAGTGGTTCTAATATTCCTATTGTTTTAAATAAATTCTACTCATCCACATAAAAAACACATTGAAAGGGTGTTTGTTGTGAATAGATGATCAAGGACTGTAAACCACATTCTTTGTTTTACTACAAGCAGCATTTAAAAAACATCAAGGGGAAAAAATACTCACCTTCTCATATGTTTGATGCACATTCATATTTAGAGACTGCGTTTTAAAAAAGGTTATTAAGCGTTAGCTATTATATGTTAACATGAATTCAATTTTCTTCAAAATTTTCATAATTTGCCTGTACATGTTTGTATTCAGGGGGATGCCGCCTTTTAGGCTATAAATTAAGATATATATTTTTTTACATATAGACTCTTGTGGTCCACAGACTTTTGTGACCATAGACTGTCAACAACCTAGTTTCTGGAGGCCACAGCCCTGTGTTTAGTTTAACCCTGCTCTAATGGTGCTGCCCAGCTCATGTCAGATAGATTGCATACATGAGTTGAACACACATGAACCCACCACAAAGTCACACACAGAAAGTGCAAACTCTTCTTTAAGCCCTGAGTTTCTGAGTTGAGGACGTGTCAGTAAGAAAACATGTCGGACGCGATGGATGCAGCTAAAGACTGTAGATATACAGCGTCTGTACTGATGGTAAATTTGTTGAAATGAATAAAATTATTCTTTTTTTTTTTGCAATGTAAAATATAACAAAGTTACATATACAAAATATTATGTTATTGTATAATTACCATAGAATATTTAATGATTCAGTTTACATCACCTTCATAAATTGAATTAAAACAGAAAAAAGCAAAAACATGATGCACATTATTTATTCATCATTTTGTAGATGTAGAGTTTAAAAAAAGAAAGGAATTTTATGTAGAAAGTTGTTCCGACTGTAAAGTGACCTGAACACCTAACTTGTAATTTTGACTTTCTCAACTCGTAAATATGAATGTCCCAGGAGGACTTGAACACGTTATTAACACACATACCATCTAGTTCTCAGATAAGCCTGAAGAACCTGTTTAGTTGGATCAGGTGTGTTTAATAATAGTTAGAGCTAAACTCTGCAGGTGTGGTGCCCAGGAACTGAGTTTGACACCCTGCTTTAGACTTTGTAGCCTATTTCAGAAAATCAGTTCAATACTTCAAACACTTCAATGATGAGTTATTGTCAATCATTTGATCATTATTCATTTAGTTAGAAATACTAAATTTAGTTTTAGTTCAACAAGACAAGATTATTTTTCAGGAATGTGTATATACACACATGTATACATATGTATCTGTATCTATGAAATAAGCTACTCAACAAAAACACATATGCAAACGTGTTTAAAAATGTACAAAACATATATAGTTTGCATGTGTATTTGTTTAGCATGATATTTCATACATCAGGTTTTTATTGCTAATATATGCAGAACTTCGAACTGCGTCCTCTAGGGGTCGCTATGGGGAACACCTCGTCGTGACCCGTGTCTGAAGCATACATTGAAAAAACACCAACGAGTTGGTCGGCGACAGCCTCTGACGTCACTACCGGCGCGACTATAAACAGGCACTGGGAGAACACGTCATTCTCTTCTTCGTCTTCACTGACTGTTTTGTTTGAAGCGTGCATTTGAAAGAACCGGTAAGAGTGCTCTTTCTCTGTCTATCATAGAAAAGGCAACCATCTGCTTCCCGCAGTTCAGGACCCGCCGCTGCTGAGGCACGGAGGAGAATGAGCTCGTGAGAATTTCAGGTGGATCTGTCTGAATGATTTAGAGACTAAATCATTTAGGACTTTCCCTTTCGCACTCGTCGGCGGCGGACGAGAGAGAGCCTCAGGAGGATGATGTTATATCTTTAACACTTTCTGATAAGACCTATAATGTTTTTGGCTGGTCCTATGTTCATAGCAATCACCTTACTGATGGTCCGGACTAAAAGGAGGCGCCCCTTGAGCGGGGC
>NC_056609.1:30602364-30602639 GCF_018340385.1 Cyprinus carpio | reverse complement strand
AAAGGTTATGGATCGCGCCACGGCAAGTTTGGACTTGCCATGAAAGTACGCTAACAAAGGTGCATGATCTCCATACAGAGATTAAAAAGAAATGAAAACCATAGCCCTCCAGCTCCGGTGAGCCTTTCATTTCTGCATGATCTCCATACAGAGATTGAAAAGAAATGAAAGAGGCCGTTTTTCTTCTCGCATCCATCAGTTTCGGCATAAGATCCCTCCTTGCCATCTAAGCCCCTTCAAGAAATACATCTCGCTTAAATGGCAAGGCATACGCA
>NC_056609.1:30601866-30602259 GCF_018340385.1 Cyprinus carpio | reverse complement strand
GGCACCTTCTAAAATCCATGTAAGTGGTAAGTGTGCATGCAAGACTCTGCGCACTTTCTAAAATCCTGTCTGGTAAGGGTTACACGCTCCGCCTTGTTCCCTTTCTTGAGATGATTAGACCCTGGTTCCTTGGACTCCATTCAGCCAGTGTGTATTTGATTGCAGGACTATGGCGGCCATGGTGGTAGAGGAGAGACTTCTGTGGATGAACCTGGCAGACATCGGGAAGAAAGTAAAGGCTTTCTTCTCAATGCTCAGGTTTGGCCTTCTGAACTTTTCGGTATTTCCGTCGAGACGGTGATTGAGAAGTTCGGGGAGACGAAGGCGCACTCCGCTGCTTTCAGATCCTTCATTCCACAAAGGTCCAGGTCTGAGCCCGAACAACATAGGGGT
>NC_056609.1:30586757-30600168 GCF_018340385.1 Cyprinus carpio | reverse complement strand
GGGACTGGGCAATCATTAGGGCCAGGTGCCCCCCTGCACGGCACTCTTTAGCCCTTTAATTGGGGGTGGCTGGTCGGCCCATGCAAGACTTTAAATGGATTCCAGCCCGCAGTCCCGGTCACAAAAAAAAAGAATCATCCTTTACTGATGACCGATTTGCTTCCCAGTGTGGTCCACTTGGTTTGTTTCTTCTGCTCATCTGAAAGTTATTCGTTGCATTTCCAACTGAATCTTTCTTTTTTCCTTATTAATCGTTCCTTCATATTCATGCTGCCCCTCATTTAATTGTTCCCCCCTCCACGCTTAACTGTTCCCAGATTTTGTGGTTACAATTTTGAGACATTAGCGTGGCTCTCTATCATGTTAAGCTTCTTTATCTCACACCATCTCAGCCCTCAGCCGTGGCCGTCAGCAGCGCTCCCCTTTTTTCCTATGATGGTCACTATGACCGTCTTGGGTGCCACTCCACCTATGGTAGTCCTCGGAGGAACTATCTAACACGTGCGTGTTTGTACTGGAGATCTGTTGAGACAGCTCCCTTCAGCAAGCTTGTGCGAAAGCAAGCAGTAGCCCCTGTGTGACAGGCAAGACTTAGTATATAAAATGCTAGGTTCTTAGCCGTATACCTTTAAAGGAATCTTTTCTGATTCCAAGCCCTTCAGCTCTACCCCGGGCCGAGGCCCTAACAATCAAGTTGGGTATGTAGCTTAGGCCTGTGGGCGTAAGGGGGTACTGTCACAGACAGCCGTCTAAACGTCGCAGGGGCAACTCCATGGAAATGGTAGTGTTGGTAGAGTTGGTACTTAGTGTTTCGCCATGAATTCTGGACCTGCACTCCCATCCTCAGCATGGCGGGCGGTTATCTGTGGGTATACTGTTCCCCATAGCGACCCTAGAGGACGCAGTTTTTTTAGTTCCCTTGTAAGGGAATGTCTTTCAGGTTACGAATGTAACATGGTTCCCTGAGTAGGGAACGAGACACTCCGTCCACACTGCTGTCAGAGGCTGTCACCGGCCAAACTCGTTGGTTGTCTTTTCACAATGTATGCTTCAGACAGGGTCACGACGAGGTGTTACCACATAGCGATCCTTAGAGGACGCGCAGTGTCTCATTTCCCTACTCAGGGAACCATGGTTACATTCGTACGTAACTGAGGACAATTTATCAGCAAAGTTTATGACCATGCTTATACTTTATAGGCACTAGAAACTTCTGTATCAAATATGATACAGTAGGCTAATATACCCATGAATGACATGCATTGTCCACCACAATTTTACAACAAATGATTTAAAAAATGTAGCTAAAATGTTGTAATTGTACTAGTGGTGGGCATAGATTAATTTTTTTTAATCTAGATTAATCTCACTGTAATCTTGGGAATTAATCAAGATTATCTAGATTAAAAATGGTTCTCATTTGAAATTCTTGACCGAAGGCATTTCCTAATTATGTTCAATAAGATGTACTTGTTAGTACTGATAGAGCTGTGCTGCACTCAGACATAGTAGTTTTGATGGAAGGACTCTTCCACTGCGATACATTGTCGGCCCGGCATTCGTTCCGCATTAGCTAAGGGAATGCTTTGCGTTTAGGTGCTACTTGGAGACTGGAAGAGAATCCTACAGTAAACTAACCGTGCGCATTGCACAAGTTGCAAACAACCTTACTCCTGTTTCACACATACTCCGTCTGCAGTGCATATGCATTGGAATTTTTAATTTATTTTTTTTTACGCACCCATGTTAACGGATTCCAGCGTTCACGCGGTTGTGGTCCATCAGTGCGTTCCAGGAGCGGTGCGTCTGCAGCAGTGCAGCGATCGTTTACGTACCGAGTAAAGATTTAAATTAAATTAAATTAAATTTATGCATTTAGCAGATGCTTTTATCCAAAGCGACTTACAGTGCATTCGGGCTATCAATTTTTACCTATCATGTGTTCCCGGGGACTCAAACCCCCAACCTTGCACTTGGTAACGCACATGCTCTACCACTTGAGCTACAGGAGATTTAAATGCAAAAAAGAACGAAAGTCGACTGTTTCTGTCAGTGGTGCTTTAATTTTAAATATTTGCTATATCCCAACAAAGAAAAGTGAGCTAATTGTTGTGTAATGTTTTGCTGCTTGTTTGAGCAGCTTATTATACAAACCTAGAAGTCAAATGCATGAATAATATGTTGTTTATATTTATTAAGTTTAAACTAATATCTATGATTATTAAAGATTGTTACTGTTCTGTGATAAGAGTCACAATTTTTTTTTTTTTTTTAACATGGTTTGAAATATAGAATAATGAACAAATGTTGTGTTTGTGGACTAACCTGTGTGAAAGCACAATGAGTCCGTGCTGCTTCTGCACCACACACACACGGACTGCATACGCACTGCAGACAGAGTATGTGTGAAACAGGCGAGAGTCTTGTCGAGGTTTTTTTTGGGAAGCTTGGTAATTTCACAGTAGGATACACACAGGTTCGAAGACTCGTTCTCGCCCCCTACAGTGCAATTCGTCTAGGTATACATCCGCGCTAAACTATCACGGGGAAAGGTCATCATAGCTTGCGTAGTATAGACCTAGCTCCCAACCCAACTTTGAGAATAGATTAACGGCGATATTTATTTTATCGCCCGATAAGAGTCTCACGTTAATCGCAGCAGCACGTTAACGCCGATAACGGCCCACCACTAGTTGTAACAACATTGCCAAACACACGCTTTCTGTTTTCAACCTGTTTATACCCGCAAAGGAGCGACGTGGGTTACAAACATTTCATAAGTCATGTTTTTTTTTTTTTTTTTTTTTAAATTACATAAATAAATACAAATCATGATTTTGTTATTATTTGTGTTTCTAATAAAATCGAAAATAGCAATAAGTGAATTTTCTGATGTCTGTGTCTTTTAATAAATGATTTCTTTAAGGTCTTGCCGTTTTTATTGTTAATATGTCTTAAAAGTACCTGCATCCTGGAGAGAAATCCTGATCTCGGGGTGTTTGTGTGTGATTCATGATGAAGAGTGAGATCTCCAGCACTTACTCTGTCACTGTGTGGAAATGACAAACTAATCATTCAGTTCCTGAACGGTTCCTGAGAGTCCAGAAACAGCGTTCACTCAAACACACAATCTTAGTCTTATGTGAACACAAATGTTAAAATCAACCACCGACAACACGAAACAGCAACGAAATCACTTTCATTCGCTTAAAAAATAAAGTTATCAAACACATATCAGAGAACACAAGTCTTCAGGAGAAAATGAAAACAGAAGTTACCTGCAGCGCTGACTCACCTGCGCGTCCTCGCCAGTGACGTCACACGCATTCTCCACTGCGCGCGACATACCCTGGATCCCAGTATTGTAATTTTCTGCACTGTTTTGCTGTTACCCCATTACACTCTGCTTAGATAAAAGTTAGGGTTTTAGGCTGCTCTGCCTCTAACAACGCTCGTCAATGTCAAAATGATTGAGATGAAGATCAAATTAAAGTGGGCGGGGTTTGCTGTTCAATAGAGCGCAAAATTTCCGCAATATGGCAATTTTGAATTTCAATTATGGCATCATTTACACGATTTATGTATTCCTAACTGAATGTGATGAGACAGGAAACCTGCATTTTCGATGTAGGCCTATTAGGAATAAAAGTGTGTTTGTAAATATTTAAAAATATTATTTGCAAACAGTTCAGAATGATCAGCCTACTTTCCAACTAGAATATAGAATTATAGAGTTATATCACATCAGTTAGCAGCCTGTGTTTGATAGCAGTCTTTTCCTCTGAAAGCATTTGTAAAAAGCGCATTTTTCCTCTTATAAATATATCTAAATTACAAACCTATGCTCTCAATGTTAAATGCAGAAACGATTAATTCATGCATTTCATGACTTCAAGGTTAGATTATTATAATGCTTTATTGGGTGGTTGCTCTCTGCATGCTTAATAAACAAAATTACAGTTCAGGTTTTCTGTGGAGGACTGGGCTTTTCTCTAAAAATGTCTTAAAAAACATATTATACACCTCTTCTGTGTGACGTCATCAAGCACCATCTTATTCAGTGTAAGGTGTTAATAGATTGCCCTTACTCAACTATTATTACTCAATCTATTACTATTGACTATTACTATTATTTCCTCTCTCTTAAATAAGTGTGAATCTGTAGAGGGTTCTCTTGGGTCATCTTTTCTGGGCATGCTCAAAACTTCTGAAATCTGGTCGGAAAGGTTTTTTTGTTTTGTTTTTTTCTTTCAGAAGCTTATGCATGTGAGCAACCCCTCAGATCCTGTAACTGCTGTTCTGACTGGCCAGCTTCCTTGCATCACAAAAAGATATATTGGAAGAAAAGGCTTGAGGTCACTATTCAGTATCTGATTAGCAGAACTTTCCTCCACCCTTCATGTAGAAAGGCTTAGATATAGTATGTCTGGAAATATAGATCTATTTGATCTATTTTCAATCACCTGTTAAAACAGTTTACAATAACCATGACAACAACTTGAAGCTTTAAATGCTACAGTATTTTGTTTAACTTCTGCCAATGTTGATGTGCCATGTGTGTGTGTGTGTGTGCGCTAATGAACCATCTAATTAAAACAACACAATCCATCTAATGAACATTTGCTACTTTAATATAATTTTACTCAATTATTTGTCAAAAATATAGTGACAATGTTGACATTTGCAAACCCTATCTGCTCTCTATTTTTACTGTCTTTTTAAGTATCACGCTTGCTCAGAGACACGTGCCCCTTCAGATTTTTGAGCCAAGTGGATTTTGAATGCAGCTTCCAAAAGACAAAAAAAAAAAAAAAAAAAAAAATTGCAGAATAATATTTTTAATATTTGATACTATCACACCGGTGTAATTAGAACATGTATTAGAACATTAGAACACCATTGGCTGCTAAATTCACATCTGCTCGTGCTTTGGCTGGCGACTAAAAATTCTCTCATAAAAAACAACAAAATGCAAATATAGATGAGTCATCGCTGAATTCTGCTCTCTAACGATTCTCTCATCAGAAACAACAAAGTGCAGATGTGCATTCGATGTAAGTAGGATATTCATTTTACAGTGTAAACTGCTTCAGTGATTATACAGTGCATCCGGAAAGTATTCACAGCGCTTCACTTTTTCAGATTTTTTTTTTTTTTTGTTATGTTACAGCCTTATTCCAAAATGAATTTAAATTCATTATTTTCCTCAAAATTCTACAAACAAAACACTATAATGGCAACGTGAAAGAAGTTTGTTTGAAATCTTTGCACATTTATTCAAAATAAAAAATGAAGAAAAAAAATCACATGTACGTATGCTCAATACTTTGTTGAAGCACCTTTTGCACCGATTACAGCCTCAAGTCTTTTTGCGCATGATGCTACAAGCTCGGCACACCTATTTTTGGGCAGTTTCTCCCATTCTTCTTTGCATGACTTCTCACACTCCATCAGGTTGGATGGGGAGCGTCGGTGCACAGCCATTTTCAGATCTCTCCAGAGATCGTTCAGTCGGGTTCTGGGCTCTCGCTGGGACACACAAGGACATTCACAGAGTTGGCCCTGTAGACACTCCTTTGTTATCTTATCTGTGTGCTTAGGGTCGCCATCCTGTGGAAGATGAACCGTGACCCCAGTCTGAGGTCCTGAGTGCTCTGGAAGCAGCTTTTCATCAAGGATGTCTCTGTACATTGCTGCATTCATCTTTCCCTCGATCCTGACTAGTCTCCCAGCTCCTGCCGCTGAAAAAACATCCAGCATGATGCTGCCCCTCCACATGCTTCACTGTAGGGATGATGTTGGCCAGGGGTGATGAGCCGTGCCTGGTTTCCTCCAGACGTGACACTTGCCATTCAAGCCAAAGAGTTTGTTTCATCAGACCAGAGAATTTGGTCCAGAGTGCCTTTTGGCAAACACCAGATGGGCTGTCATGTGCCTTTTACTGAGAAGCGGCTTCCATCTGGCCACTCTACCATACAGGCCTGATTGCTGGAGTGCTGCAGAGATGGTTGTTCTTCTGGAAGGTTCTCCTCTCTCCACAGAGAAATGCTGGAGCTCTTTCAGAGTGACCATTGGGTGTTTGGTCACCTCCCTGATTAAGGCCCTTCTCCCCGATTGCTCAGTTTGTCTAGGCGCTCTATAGAGTCCTGATGGTTCCAAACTTCTTACATTTATGGATGCTGGAGGCCACTGTGCTCATTGGGACCTTCAACGCTGCAGAAATTTTTCTGTAAGGTCCACGGACTTGGTCCAACGGAGGTATCCAGTGCTGGCTGAAGGTTTCTTGCATGTCGGTCTTTTCAGCACACAAGTTATTACATTTAAATCCAATTATAATCTGACTCCAATTTTAGTATGACCTTGAATTTAGGTCGAAAGGCAAATTGGTTGATTGTCTGTCTGTAATTACTACTGTTATTATTCTGACATTTGATTATTCTAGCTGACTCTTTATATTTACTCATTCATTAGGAATCTATGTCGCTCAGGGTGTATCATGCCGGCTGATGTACATGTACCCCACGATCACAAACTCTCCAGTCTGATCATTAGTCAGAGGTTATGACTAACTATTTAATAGACCCCCTTATGCTTGTCATTCTTTAAATAGTGGTTCTGTTTAGCCCCCTACAGCCACCTATGTAACAACTTGGTTAAAGCTCAAACAATAACCAGAGGTTATGGCTAGTACTATGAAATATGCCCAAACCATGCTAATATTCCAATAGTATTGTTTCTAGCCCCCCACAGTTAATGCAACTGCATAACAACTTAACTAAAATCATGCTAGTCAGAAATCTAAAATCTCACCTGATGTGCCCCACCATCGAACCTGAGATTTAGTATGTACTAACCCTAGATGCAGATTAACCAGACCTAACCCTAACCAGAAGTGCAATAAGCAGTAAGTACAGGATATACAGTGTCTACAATATGTTACAAATGTACAATAAATATACAGATAAGGCAGTATTATGGACATAATTTACAGATTTTTAAATACTATCATCTATGAGCATATGAACATTATATACACTAGTTCAATGGACACAAAAAAATTAATAAAAAAATATATGTACACTATAAGCAGAGCTATGAGCATATGAACATTATATACACTAGTTCAATGGACAGTATAAAATGCATAGAAAAATATCCCAGTGTGCAAATGGATCATTCAGTATTCTGGATGAACAGACAGTAGTGCAAGTAATAATTGAACTGTTTTTTGTTTGTTTGTAAGCCAGATGTAGTGATGAGGAGGGGTGAGGAGTGTGTGTGTTTGGTGTGTTCCTGAGTCTGCTGGTCCTTGTCGGGAGGCTCCTGAAGCGCCTCCTGGAGGTTAAACAGTCTATGGTCAGGGTGAGAGGAGTCTTTAAGAATGCTGCGAACTCGACGTAGACAGCGTTTTCTCTGGATGTCCTCAATAGCAGTGAGTGGTGTCCCTGTGATGCGTTGGGTAGTTTTCACCACCCTCTGCAGTGCTGCAGAAATTTTGCTTACAGGAACTAACAAATGGAATTTGCATTAACTCAGGCCCCAGACCCCGGTTTAAAACTCAGTGGGAACAAAAGGTAATTTACATGGAAGACGCTGAAAGAGGGCACTCCCATTACAGTAAGCAAAATATCTCTCAAATCTTAAGGTCTGTATTATCTTTTAGTCTACTTTTGTAAGATTGAGACCATTGTACCAGTTGCACTGAGACATTTCAAATGATACCAGACATGACTGTTAGATCACTTGTATTGACATTTTCATGTAATCATTTTGAGCAGAACCGACAGGTGTGTGCCTAATCATGTCCAATCAACCCAATCTTGTACTGCAATAAAGCTCAAGGATGATCAGCGGTGACAGATGCACCTGAGCTCAGTTTTGAGTGTCATGGCAAAGGCTGTGAATACTTATGTACACAGGTTTTTTTTTTAAACAAACTTCTTTCACGCTGTCATTGTAGTGTATTTTTTGTAGAATGTTTTGAAGAAAATAATGAATTTCATTTTGGAATAGGGCTGTAACATAACAAAATATGGGAAAAAAGTGAAAGCGCTGTGAATAACTTTCCAGATGCATCTGTATAATGATTTAACCATAAGTATTAAATTTTACCATTTTAAGGGCTTATTTGAACTAAATATAATAATAGACAGATTAACTACAAATAAAAAAGCGTTGCAAATCTGCATCGATATGTTTATTCTTTTTTGTCAATTGTTTCAAACATTTTAAAATGTTTTTTTAAAAAGGAAAATAAATAAAATGCTGCATATGTGCTTTTTCGCAGTTTCATCCTTCTTCAATCTTTCAGAAATTTAAAAGCTGTAATCTCAAATTTTCCTTGATGTTGTATAACTTATGATCAGTATGAGTTAAACAGTTATAATCATCACAATTTTAAGGCATTATATTTAAACTGGCATTATTTTACATGCGTCTACACACACACAACACACACACACACAGATTAGAATTAACTACAAAATTATAAAAGGTGCGGCATCAGGCATCCTATTTTTGTTGAAATTTTAAGAACAATGCTTTAAGAAATAATAATAATAATATCATAACAACATAGCCCAGATACAATAGGGGCTTGGCCCCTAATCTCAGTTAAAAAAAAAAGTCATTAACATTTTTAATCACCAGTCTTCATCTCAAGTTTCCCTTGACGTTTGTTATTCTGTATTAACCAAAGCTAATTGAGCATGCAAATTAGTTATAGACAGGGTTTATCTCATTAAATGTGCTTCAAAGACTTCCGATTAACTGTGAGATTTACAGTAGTGCATCTGAGATGGAAAGTATATGTGCTGAAAGATAACATTAGCCTGCCGAACATCCTTCTTTATTATACGTTTTTTTAATTTGCCAATATACATGTTCTAACAGCAACATCGAATTTTAGTCAATTACGCGAGGCATCTTTGTTCCCATCTGGTTGTACATTGGTTTGCAGTTGCGCACATCTCATTGGCTCTTGGGGATGCAGTCTCAGCTTGAAGCCGTGTTTTGTTTAATTCAGTAATTCAGTGTTTGACAGGCCTCTGTTCAGCAGCTGAGAACTCAGCATCACGCCTGAGAAGAGACTCAGAAACACTCTCTCATGACAAACACTGAGTGAACAAGAGATACAAGAATTCAGACCACCTCTGTTTGTTATTGTCATCAGGTTTAGAGAGATTATTTCAGGGGTTCAGAGATCAAGACGAGTAAGAACAGAAGAGAACAGAACATTTTGATGATAAATCAATGAGATCTTTATAACAGTTCAGCAAGATGCTGTCATAAATGATCTAAATATCAAGCGGTCACTCTATATATCTCCAGTAATATTAGTAAGATAAAGACTGAAATGATCAAAAGATATAATAGCTAAGTGAGATTAGAATTAGATTAGAGATGAAGAAATAAGGAAGTCTCCTCAGAAGATGTAGAGATGTTCTGGAGGCTTGTGAAGATCATTCCTCCCGCTGAGGAACAGTGAAAGTAAAGCTGGAAACAAACGCTCCTCAAAAGATCCTGATGATCCGGATTTGAGACGACCACTGATTTTTCTAATAAAAAAAGCTGCATCAGTCCAGTGAGTGTTCAGCTGAAAATATTACTAACAACTTTTTTTTTATTTTTTATTATGTGGACAGAAAAAAGGCAATACAGGCAATTTATTGTATAAGGAAAAAATATGGGTTAAATGCATCTGGAATCAAATCTGTTTCTGACGTAGACAGTCACTTTGTTGGGAAATAGAAATATTCTATAAACTGTCAGTGTTTGTGTGAGTTTTTGTGGATAATGACTCTTTAACTCTCTCTATGAAGTTTGGGCAACCTCTTTCGAATCAAGTTACTTGAACACAGATATTATTATATGATATCGCATTAATCTTCAGTCTGTCATCACTATATTACATCAGAGGGAGTCTTTTCTGTCAGCCTAAACCTATTTTGCTGCTATCTGTATAAAACAATACATTTGTCTTTTATAAATCAAATTCAACAGAAAACTCATTACATTAATCTAACCATTCATGGTTTTACATAAAGACATGTCAAAAAAAAAAATAAATAAAAAATCATCTAGTGAAGAAATGTTAAAAAATAATAAAAATAAATAAAAATAATTAAAAAAGTTTTTCTTTTTCCCGCAAGCTATTTTTAAAACATCTGCTGCATGGATTAAAATGTGTTGCGAGAACAAAAATCAACAGCAAATCCTTTAAATTTTACGGTATTCAGAACAGAGTAAAATACAAAACAGAAAATATAAGCAGCTATAAAATTATTAGTTATAAACAACATATAAACATCTAGAAAAAAAAAGTATTTAAAGAGAAATCTATCAACATCTCATTCATTCTGAACGAATACAACTGTTTCCCCACGCATCCTCCAGTGATCACTTGATTTTTTTTCCTTATTACAGTGGAAATTACTTAAATACTCGTCAGGTTTGGTCATACATAAGAATAAGACATTAATAGAAACTGTAAAGGGTTCACTTTCAGTGGGTCACATAAACATATTCATTCCAAATTAATTTAAATATGCGTAACATTCTAATTTTGTCGGTTATTTGTCAATGATTGGTTAACGAGTGTTAGGAGTCGTTCAGGAAAATGAACTGAAAGGAACATCCCTAAATTGCTGTTGTCCCCTTCACACAGTCTGTGTTGATTGTGTGACTGTGACGTCTCTGTAGCGGCTCTTATTCACCATCAGCTGATCCTGAGGAAACTGAACTGACGTCTAAATACTGAGAGTCCTACAATAAAACACACAGACAGTCACATATGAGTCTGAGACATTACTGCTGCCACATTACATCAGCAGTAAATTGTTACTCAATTTAGAAACTTTAAATAAACAAACACTCACAACTTTTTATAATGTGGATCAACCTTCAGATCAGAGAGTAACTTCCTACTGAAGCCAGATAGGTTATTCCCAGACAGACTCAGTTCTCTCAGGTGTGAGGGGTTGGATCTCAGAGCTGAAGCCAGAGCAGAATAACCTTTAACTGTGACATCACACTTCATCAACCTGTAGAGAACAATGACACAGTGTTAACTGTAGTTGAAGTGTGTGTAGTTTGTTATTGACTCTGGTCTCAGAGCAGGAGAGGAGATATAATGACAAGCATTGCCACGTACTACTGCTGACAGAATGAGATTTCTGCATGTTGATGCTCAATGCTGCTGTTTGAAACTGTCATATGCTTCAGGACTGATGAACCCGCTGACAGAGCAGCAAATAAATATATAAAATAAAAAATACTGCTTGTGGTTTTACAGGCCTGATATAAGATGAACATGAACCCGCTGACAGAGCAGCAAATAAATATATACAATAAAAAATACTGCTTGTGGTTTCACAGGTGTTGAGGGTCTTTCCTTTTATCAATGATAATGCTGAACGCTGAAGTGATTGTAACTTTCATTCACTCATTGGTCACTGTAATACTGAGTTAAACTAAACACATTCAGACTCTTGTCTGTTCAACTCTTAACCTCTGAGATATTCATCCTGCAGTAAGTCACAGAGACTCTATTTTACTATGTTATCTGAAAGTTCATTATTGATCAAACTATCATAATCAAAGCAAGTGATATAATGGAAATGAATGAAATTAACTTAGAGTCAATTCTGCTGAAATATAGTGTGTATACATAAAAAAGCATCACCAAATTCTTAGAATTGACATTAAAGGAAGTTTTACTGAGGACAAAGCCATGTGTGACTATCAGAGAGATCTTACCACAGTTTCTCCAGTTTACAGTGAGGATCCTGTAGTACATCAGAAAGCAGCTTCACTGAATCCCTTAGTTTATTCCCAGACAGAATCAGTTCTCTCAAGTGTGAGGGGTTTGATCTCAGAGCTGAAGCCAGAGCAGCACAACCTTCATCTGTGACACCACAATCACTCAACCTGTAGAGAACAATGACACACTCTTCACTCTCTCAGATCAGATCAGTTTAGCTGTGAATACATTATTAATTGACATCAGACACAAAACATGATCATAAAACATCTAAATTTAACATGCAGTATTTAAAGACCCCTGTGTAAAAAATCTTTTAACATTTTTAACATTGTTTACAGTAGAGAAGCACCAATTTCGATACTCATACTGCTATTTTCTGATGGATCAGGTATCAGTCAGACAGGACAGGGTCCAAATCCGATATTGTTTGTATACTATTCTGTGTTACTGTAAAGCCGCACAAAAACATTTTAAAGCACAATAAAGTTTTTGTGAACTATATTCCAAGTGTTCTGAAGCCATACGAAAGCTTAATGTGTTGAATAGAAGACCTTAAATTTCACATAAACTCTTTTCTCCGCTGCGGCTGTCAGTCATCATTCAGCATTCAAACCCTGGTCTCATTCAGTTACTACAGTAACCTTGGTAAAACAGTTTCTTGAATAGAACCGGAACCGTGAGCAATTGCTAATTTTAGTTTCCGAAAATGGTTCTGGTGCGACATGTGACCAAGTGCCACCCTGCCTCTTTAATTACGGAGCACATTGTTTCCAATGACATGCACTCCACAGATGTGTCGCATCGCGTCTTTAACTGCAGAACACATCATTTTCCCCAACTGTACATGCACTCGCACCTTTGATAACTGTGCACATCGTTTTGTCTGACTGTACATGTACCATACGCACGCAGCACCTGCTGCCACTAAATTACATTATATTTCTCCCATATTGTCATTAATATACATACTGACATCAACTTGGACCACTGAATAAATAGACTGCTATTGTTATGTAAGTATGAGGGATAGATTATTTAGTGTACAGGTGGAAAAATGTGAAAACCACTCATTGTGTCACAGCATCTTCAGACGGCATTATTATTTGTAAAATAGGGGCTTTATTGATTGTGTGTATGCATGGTTATAAGTATAACACTTTATCTTTCATTAATTTAGGGAAATGAACAAGTGTCTCAGCCCTCAAGGGACTATTTGGCCAACCAGCTTATTCCTGCTTGAAAAGCAAAATGTTATTGATAGTGTAAAAAACATCAACTTTGAAGCACATGCTGATTGATGGACCAGCATTACTCAAAATTACTTACTACCTCCCAGCAACACTACATTCAATGGAGGTGAAATAGTAAAAAAACATAATAATAGTTCATTTAAATGGAATCAGAATCGGAACCAGAAAATTTCTAACAATACCCAACCCTACTTTTTAAGATCCGTATACTGTAATATATGTGGAATTTGACATTGCTAATCTTTAAATTAAGTTGACAGCAAGTAATAAACAGTATTGAACATTGAGTAGTTGAGAGGCGAGGTGAGGAGAGGAGAGGTGAGGTGATAACAGGAGAGGAGAGGAGAGGTGAGGTGAGGTGAGGTGAGGAGAGGTGAGGTGAGGTGAGGAGAGGAGA
>NC_056609.1:30583932-30585449 GCF_018340385.1 Cyprinus carpio | reverse complement strand
AGAGGAGAGGAGAGGTTGTTGGGTTTAGCCTGTTTGGTCTCTTAGTTGAATTTTGATTGTTTAGAGTGAGCATTTTGTGATCTTTTCCAGAGATACAAATTTTGTAAGTAGGAACTGTTTGGTATTTTGACCCTATTGCTTGTTATGACGCGGATTTGGATTCTCCTTTTAACTCAGTTTGCTTGATCTTGTAAATAGTTTGTATATTCAGTGGTGCACATAAGTGGTCCGCAGGTCTGCATGCGCAACCAAAATAAGACATGCACTGTGTAAGTTAGTTCAGAGCGCGCATTTCCGTACCTTAGTTGACAGCATATTTGTATAAGAAAATCTTGGCTACCCGCTGACATTACTGTATAAGATTTCTATTCAAACTGAAAGCATAAATCTTTATTAGCTAAATGACTAAATGTAAAAGTAAATCTAGGCTACCCGCTAATGTTTTTAAAGCACAATGCAAAACTGTGACATTTCATTCACTGACGCTCTATAATCGGCAGCACTAAACCCGGAAATGAAAACACATATACTTACTTGCCAGCAACCCGCCAAAATAAAAGCTTGCTGATTTTAATTTTGAAAATGAAAAATTAAAATAATTAAAATTAAAAATAATAATTAAGGTCAAAAAAAAAATAACAACAAGTAGTGAAGAACCTTAATTTTAATTATCAAATAAAATAATCACACTTTAATATAAAACTCACTATTTAATTTAAAAAAAAATAGTATTATCACACTTTATTATTTAGTTTATTATTTTATTTAAAAAAAACTAAATAAAGTTCAATAATGTTATAACTATCGTGTTCTACGACAAAAACAATCAGAGCGCCTTGTTATCACTAGTTTTATTTTGATTTCCAGAGTCCGCTGGTAGCTTATAGCCCATTAGACTTCTCCCCCTCCGGTCTTCGAGATCTCCACACGGAATCGCTTCTCTCCCCTCCGTGAGACGGAACGCGACGCTGTGATCATCGGAGACTCCATCGTCCAACACGTCCATGCTACGTTAGCCGAAGGTAAAGTGCACACTCACTGTTTCCCTGGTGCTCGTGTTTTCGATGTTTCTGCACAGATACCTGCGATCCTGAAGGCCGACGAGAGCCCCAGAGCGGTCGTGCTTCATGCCGGGGTTAACGACACCACACAGCGGCAGACGGAGACGCTGAAGAGGGACTTCAGGAGCCTGATCGAGATGGTTCACAGCACGACGCCCGCAGCGACGATCATCGTGTCAGGACCACTGCCCACGTATCGACGAGGACACAGTAGACTTTTTGCTCTAAATGAATGGTTATTGTCATGGTGTAAAGAACAGAAACTGCTCTTTGTTAATAATTGGAATCTTTTCTGGGAGCGTCCTAGGCTTTTTCGCGCCCCAGCAGAGTCGGCGCGGATCTCCTCTCGGACAACATCTCCAGGACTCTACACTCCATATGACTAGTAAGCTAATTCTCAAATAACTGCTATGATGGCTTTTGTTCTACCCGCTTAAATGTTAGAAGTACATGCGC
>NC_056609.1:30583516-30583644 GCF_018340385.1 Cyprinus carpio | reverse complement strand
AGTTGCAACAATATATAGTGATATTCTCAATTTTACCCAGAAAACAGGATACAGGTTTAACTCGTTCGAAATACTTCTGCTTAATGTTACACTGTCAGATATGCAAAAGAAATCTATTGTATCTCTTT
>NC_056609.1:30583330-30583426 GCF_018340385.1 Cyprinus carpio | reverse complement strand
CGGTCACCGCTGATAAAGCTCTAATTTTCGGAAATTTTAACATTCATGTTGATAATACAAATGATGCATTAGGACTTGCGTTTACTGACTTATTAA
>NC_056609.1:30565732-30581742 GCF_018340385.1 Cyprinus carpio | reverse complement strand
CCGTAATATCATTAGAAAATACGGGATTAGTTTCCACTGTTATGCTGATGATAATTAACTATATATCTCAAAAAGACCAGGTGAAACTTCTAAATTATCTAAGCTAACAGAGTGTGTTAAAAATGTAAAAGATTGGATGACCAATAATTTTCTCCTATTAAATTCAGATAAGACAGAGATATTACTTATTGGACCAAATAACATTACACAGAATCTCGTAGATTACAATTTGCAATTAGACGGATGTACAGTTATTTCCTCTACTGTCAAAAATCTGGGTGTTATATTAGACAGTAACTTGTCTTTTGAAAATCATATTTGTCAATTTTGTCAAATTACTGGTCAACTCCTGAAGGGAATTCCCTATTTATTTATTTTGATGGTTGTATTTTTGTTTGGTTCCATTAAAAACCCTCAAAAGAATCCCCGTTCCTCTTTCTCTTTTCATGTTGTGTTCTGTACCCCTAGACAGGGCGTAACATAAGTGCACCGGATGCTCATTCTGTAAGTGCTTTGTGCTGCAATCACTATATATTTAGATTTATAAAATTATTGTGCACTGATTTTTTTTAATAACATTAGCTGCTAAATTATCCACTAACCTAGTTTATCTTTTTTTTCATATTTATTTTTTATTTTATTTTTCTTTATAATTAATTAGTCTGTATTTAGTTGATTGTGAAAGAGTGATTATGAGCTCCACACACAGAGATATAGAAATTGTACATGGATTTAAAAGAAAAAAAAACAGCACTGGTATCAGATTAGGATCTGTATTAGATAATACTGAACACCGGTGTCAGAATCACTATTGGAGGCAAAAATGATGGATTGGAGCATCTCTAGTTCATTATGGAACAAATGAAGTTGACAGAAATGCATACAGACAGTTTCTGTTTGTGAGAACTTGAAACCGTTCTGTGTTATTAAGATGCAGCAATAGATCAATAATCAACCAAAAATAACTAACTAACCAAACAAACTTATTCACTCTCAGGTATGGACAAAAAATAAATAAAAAGAACTTGCCAAACGTCTTGATGCTCTGGTAGGGCTGGACAATAATTAAATATCAATATGTATCGCGATATAATATTTTTCAATAACGGTGATATGGTTTTTAAACCATTTCCGATATTTCGATATACCAGTGTTTCCCATACATTGATTTATTTGTGGCGTTTGACTTCGTTGAATAAATATAAGCACTGCACGTTTCAAAATCAAAACACGTCGCGGGTGTTTTATATGAATGTATCTCTGAAGGGAACCGACTGTTTTCAGAAAAGTTTCGATGGCATTTTCATTTTATCTGATAAAGAAGCGTTCATAGGCGGAGCTGCTTTGATTATAGCCATTACTGGAGAAACCGCTGGGTCTACCACTCTCACAGCGCCTCCTGCTGGCAGACAATCAGTTTGCATTTAAGCCCGGCTCCAGCAACATGCTTTTTTTTTTCCTCCAGCAACTCAAGAGCACTCTTCATACTCTTTATACTGACTAAAGCACATTTGTTTCAATCTATATCCAAAGTACTGCAAAAACAGTTCAATTTTGAAATATTTTTACTATTTAAAATAACTGTTTTATTTTAAAATGTAGTTTATTCCTGTGATCAAAGCTGAATTTTCAGCATCATTACTCCAGTCTTGACATGATCTTCAGAAATAATCTTCAGATGAATGCAGAAAGTGTTATAAATGACTTGTGTACATATACAAATAACATGTAACAGGTAAGAAAGGTCTACAAGTAATATGTAACACATTTAAAAGTGATGGATAGTTTACACTTTAGATTAGGGGATGCAGAAAGCTTTGTAAATGATTTATTCATGCGTTTACACATCATCTATAACAAGTGTTGAACACTTTGTAGTGTGTACTAAGTACTGACTGGTGAGGGTATAGACAGCTGTCTTCTCTGACACCCATGGAGTCTTTAACTCTGTGCACCCGATGTGAGCTTCAGTGGAAGGTAAAAGTGGTTGAGAGGTTCACTTCATCACTAGATCCACACACTCCACACAGAACACAAGTCTGTGCTGATGAGTGAAAGGATTTAACACAACACACTGGAATCACCTGACTAAGGCATTTATAAATGTTTATCCACTTCAAAACAAATGAACTACTCTTCTTAAAAATAGTGCTTTAACATACCTGCATGTTTGTGCTTTTGAACACAGACCAACTTACAACTTTGTCAATGAATCATATACTGATCATTTACTAATGGTTTATTCATCATTTGTTCATGATTAACAATTGTTTATTGAGATAATTATACAAAACAATTTTGACATAAATACTTCAATGATTTATAAGTGATGAATAATGTATCAACTAATAACTTATAAACCATCTACTAATGATCAGTTTGATTTATTTCATGAATTAAACTTTTTTTTAAGATAATGTACAACACATTTGTAAATCGTTAGCATACCACTCATTAATCATTTATTAACATATAGTCATGTTCTGTAAATGATTCATTCATCATTAACTAATAACTTATAAGTGACTTATAACTGAATTAATAAAACACTACTAAAATGTTAACTTATCACTTATTAATAATTTATGAATGTATAGTCATGTTTTGTAAATGATTAGTTCATCATTAACTAATAATTTATAAATGACTTATAACAGAACGTTATTATAAAGTGTTACCAGAATCCTTCCTTCAAGCCTTCTTAAATGAAGATTATGAAGTAGTGGCCATGAGAAAGCTCATGGAAAGGAGGCAAGGGGTAAATGAAAGTTTTAGGGACTTTGCATTCCATTACCGTGCCCTGTGCTTAAGGTGGAAAAAGGGAATGACTGAAAAGGAGATGATTCAAGCCATTTTGAGAAACTGCAACCCTTGGCTTGCTAGCCTGTTGCGAGGGAACCTACTGTCAGTTCATGAACTGGTCTGGGTTGGGACGCAAGTTGAAAGAGACATTAGCGAATCAAAGAAATACTGGAACATGATGAACGCAGATGAACGCAGCAAAAGAAGAATGTCAAAAGTCACAAAGAAAAAACCCTCAATACCATACCAGAGTAGTACAAAACATTAAAGGGAATGTACAGCATAATTCTGGAAACCTCACCATACCACTTAGTATTCAAGGTAAACTAATAGCTACACTCATCGACACTGGTAGTACTATGTCGTTAATGCAAAAAATCAATTTGGAAACAGTTGTGTAAATAAGAAATCTTGCTGTCAAGTGGAGGACAAATGTTTCTTCTTGCCAATGGCTATCATCAAGCAGCTGTAGGGAAGGCAATCTGGATGAGTAAAGTGCATGATGTTGCAGTGGAAGTTGAGTTCTACATAATGAACGATTCTGACTTGACTGTACCTGCTATAATAGGAATGGATTTTTTGTTGAAGTCAGGGATGATAATAGACTTTCAGCATGCCCAGTATACCTTTCCTGCACAAGGGGACACTGTTGTTGCTGTCACACATCCATTTTCCTTGCAGGATACCTTTCCAATGATCCATACTGTTAATTTCTACCTTGCCTTGTCGCTATCACCATGCAATGAGGAGGTTCTTCAATCCATCCGCAGTCTTACAGCCAAAGCAGATACAAGCACACAGGTGCAAATCCAGTTGGAAGGTCTGATGTTTGGTTGGCCCTCAGTTTGTACTCATGATATAGGGCACACCACACTGGTCAAACATCGAATCCTTACTACTGATTAGGTGCCTGTAAGAAAAAGAGCTTACAGAGTATCTAAGGAAAAGCAAGCATTCATTGATGAACAGATGAAAGAACTGTTGGATAAAAATATCATACGTTCATCTACCTCATCTCTGGCTTCACCAGTGGTTGTGGTGCCAAAGAAAGATGGAGGGTCATGTTTCTGTGTTGACTATCGTAGACTTAATGCCAATACACCTTTGGATGCGTACCCGATGCCACAAATACAAGATATTTTGGAGTCCATGCACGGAGCAGCCGTATTTAGTACCCTTGACTTGAAAAGTGGGTACTGGCAATTAGATATGGATCATGACAGCATTCATAAAACAGCCTTTGTTACTACATCTGGATTATATAAATTCCAGAGTCTACCATTCGGCCTGAAAAATGCCGCAGCATCATTCCAAAGATTAATGGAGTACATTCTCAGAGATCTGAAGGGTAAATGCTACATAGTGTATACTGATGATGTGGTCATCTACTCCAAAGATGAGCAAGAGCACCTCCAGCACATCCAACAGGTCTTCCACTGTCTGTACAAAGCTGGTCTCACCCTCAATCTGAAAAAATGTAATTTCATTCAGAAATCCCTTATGTTTCTTGGTTATATAGTCCCTGGAAAAGGAATAAGAACAGATCCGGACAAAGTTTCAGCCATTCAATCATTTCCCACTCCACAATCTCTGAAAGAAGAACAAAGATTCTTGGGGTTAGCCGGGTGGTATCATAGATTCTTCTCCAATTTCTCAGAAAAAGCAGCACCTCTTCATTCATTAAAACAAAAAAAGGCAACATGGACTTATTGGATATACTCAAGATGGATTTAACCAATGCACCTGTTCTGGCAGCCCCTGATCTTGATAAGCCTTTTAAAGTTTAGACTGATGCTAGTGAAGCAGGGTTGGGAGCAGTGCTTACACAGGAAGTAGAGGGAATCAAACACGTCATTGCATATGCCTCCCGGTTATTGAGGGGAGCGGAAAAGGTCTATTCGGTACCAGAAAAAGAATGCTTGGCAGAAGTGTGGGCTGTCGAGAAGTGGCAGCCCTAACTTGAAGGCAGAATGTTTGAGATTGTCACTGATCACGCAGCATTGACGTGGGCTTTTCAACACCATAAACTATCATCATGACTGATCAGGTGGACCATTCAGCTCCAAGAGTTCCACTTTGTTGTCAAGTATAGAAAAGGCCAGTGTAATATTGTTCCGTATGTGCTTTCCAGAATCTCAAACTGTGACAGTCCACACAATTACATTGCCCTTGCCCAAATACCTCCCTCTGCCAGCATGCCAGTAGATCTGACTCAAATTGCCATTCCCCAAAATAATGATCCAGACATACAAGACATATTTTCTGCAATCCGCAACCAGCCACAACCTCCCGATATGTCCAGAGTGAATAATATAATTGAAAACTGATTTATTTTCAGAAGTATTCCCGATGGACAAAAAGGTCAGAAGCTTCAACTCATTATCCCACCCACACACTGATTAGCTTTCATTCAGTATGCACATGACAACCCACTTAGTGGGCATTTCGGTAGGCTCAAAACTCTTTTCTGACTGTTGGAAACAGTCTACTGGCCAACCATAAGGAAAGATGTATGGAGTTATTGCAAAGATTGTCAACGATACAAACCAACGTTTTCCAAGCTGTCTGGTCAACTACAATCTATACCTGTAGTTGAACCTGGTTTCATGCTAGGTGTTGACCTAATGGGTCCTTTCAGTAAAAGCAGCAAGCAAAATGAATATCTTATGGTCGTTGTGGATTACTGTTCCAATTGGGTGGAGATGTTTCAACTTAGATCTTCAAAAATTTCACAGATTGCAAGAATTTTGGTGGAAGAGATCTTTACTCGGTGGGGCATACCAACATACCTAGTGTCTGATCGTGGAACACAGTTTACATCTCAACTCCTCTGTTTTGTGTGCAAACAGTGGGGCGTTGTTCAAAAATTAACAACCCCTTACCATCCCCAGACCAACCTTACTGAGCAGATAAACAGAAATCTGAAGACAATGATTGCCACGTATGTAGGGGACCATCACAAACTCTGGGACAGATGGATTCCAGAATTCAGATTACACGAAATGTGCCATACCACAAATGTGTGCCTTACACGAAAGCACTGGGTTCACTCCTGCTGAAATAGTGCTAGGAAGGAAACTTAAAGGTCCAATGGAACGTGTGTTTCAGAGACCACCAGATCCAAACCACCCTGCCTATCCCATACTTGACAAACAGAACAAACTTCTTAACATTGTCAAATATAACATGGAACAGGCTCAAGCTAAACAGAAGAAATACTATGACCAGCGTCGGAAACCAGCTCATTTCCAGGAGGGAGATGTGGTTTGGGTGCGGGCTTATCCCCTATCTAAAGCTGAGGAAGGGCTTATGGCAAAGTTAGCTGCCAAATGGAAATGTCCGGCCAGGGTTAAGAAAAAGTTGGGACCTGTAAATTATTCAGTTGCGTTTACTTCTGATCCTGACAAATGTGAAACTTTTCATGTACAACATCTTAAAATTTGCACTGTTCATGACAAATTTTCCTCTGAGTGGTGGGTATGTAACAGATCTAACACTGTTACCTTAGCAGTTGTGTTTTTCCACACCAATAGGTGTCACTAATCATCTTCCTGGATGAGTATTTAGCCAGGTACTAGAGTTGAAGAAGTAGGCAGGTGTTTGAATAGAGGAAGTAATGGCTTCCTTGTGCATTGTTTGTTTTGGTGATTTGAACTTAATGGATAATTATTGTAATGTGTACGTATTGATCATTGAGACAGTCCTGCATGCTAATTGTGAATGTGTCTTTATTTAGATGGACCTTTAATACCTTGCTTTCTTTCTTATGAGGAAAGAGTTCAAAAGGTTTGTTGCTGGATGCATGAACACTTGGGATGTATTACACAAAAAGCAGTTGGATAATACGCGTGGAAGACATGAGGACTCTTAGTTGGATCAAGTTTGACTTGCTTATGTCAACATTGGATTACCACTAACTGAACATTGCTTTCCTAGAGTGGGGATTTTTGCATGGACATCATAAATTCAACCATTAACCCTCTGGAGTCGATTAACGCGTATACGCGTTTTGGGGTATTTTCTCCTGATAACCCCGAAAAGAACTTAAATTACACTTTCAGTTTTGATCGTACAGATAAGTGCAATACATCAATCGAATCTGTAAAGGGTCTACTTTTTTAATAGTAGACATAATAACAACAAAACTTTGTGCACTTATAAAATAAAGATAACAAACAAGGAGTGCTGTCTGCAGCCTTTGTCTGCGCTGATCTTCAGATACAAATGCGTCATTAAAATGAACTGTAAACTCAGTGAATACTCAACGAAGAGACATGAGAGAGATATCTGTAGAAAGCCTGATATGTCTACTTTTAAACTAAACAAGTGCTGCTGAAAACAAATATTCTGTGATAAAGTAATCCATATGAAAACAAAGCGATTTCCGTTTTTCACGTCTCCCTTCATTATCTTCTAATGCGACCACGCCCCCCCGCGCCGAGCGCGCTTTTGAGATTCATGCAATGTTTCACTGAAGCGCGCGGCTTTTGAATACGCCCACACACCAGAAGACAACGCAGCGAGACTGTTTCTTCAAGTTTTTTATTATTTTACTGTTTGCTTCGCTGATGAGAGGAATAAGACATAATTCACCCCAAAAAGATGTGATGTGGTTGAGGATTTGAGATTTGGATTTCCTCAGAAAAAGAATGAAGCACTTTATTCAGCAGAGTTTCATAAACATGAGTAAGTCTCTTTTTATTTATTTATATACTTGTATATAATTCTGGACTAAATGTATAATCAAGTGAAAGATTATGAAGTTTCCCAATAACCATAGTACACTTATATACATGCAAAAAGCTTGATGTCAATAATATAAATGTAACAATAAATGGTAATGTACACAGTAACATCATTGCTAGTTCTTTCAGTGTCTCCCCCCTAAAAAACCAAAGAGACAGCTCTTCTGCAACCATAAATAATTAATAATAATATAATAATAATAATAAATAATGTGATGATGATACAACACCTATACGATCGCTCATAGAGAGACTTTATAGATTCAGAGAAGGCATTTAATTCCTAGAAAGAAGCTGCAACGAAGATTGGTGTTGACGACCCGGAGTTATGCAAAAAGTGATGTAGAGAAACATCAGATGCAAGTTTTCCAAAGCCATGAAAAGAATGAAAGGAAAGAGTAAAGTACCAAATACATGTGTTTCCAATAAATGTTACACCATACTGCTGCTGCTGCTTTTGTTGTTCTTTCAATAAGCGAATTTAGAAGGTATACAATAAATGAAATGCCAAAAGAACATACAATAATAAACTTTTGTTTTTATCAAATCATAACACCACATAAAATATAAAAAGGTGCAATAATTTACCCAGTTTAATAAAACGAAGAAAGAAAACTAACTTTGTTTGAAGTATATCGGAGCCATAACTTTCTAGTCATCCTGAAGACATTGATTACTGTGTTCAGAAAGACTGGATTAACACACAGGTGTACAAGACACTAGAGCAGAGGGGGACCCAGATGAAATACTGCTCTCCCCGGAACATGATTTCAACCGCGGGGGCCTTTAAATCGGTCCGCATTATAATCCGGCCCTGTGTTCAGCTGTGTTTAATTGGGGTTGGAGTGTGTTTACTGAACATTGCTGATTTTATTCCTAGAATTAAAGTTAAAGAATGTTTTACTGAGGACAGAGACATGTGTGACTATCAGAGAGATCTTACCACAGTTTCTCCAAGCAGCTTCACTGAATTTCCTATTATTTCCCTCCAGATTCAGCTGGCTCAGTGTGGAGGGAGTTGATCTCAGAGTGAACGCCAGAGAAGCGCACCTCACGTGAGACCACAATTATACAACCTGTAGAGAACAATGACACACTCTTCACTCTCTCAGTTCAGTTCAGATCAGTTTAGCAGTGAATCCAGAGAAACCTTAAAACACAAATCAATATGTCTGATGGATAATTAGGCTGAGGTTTAAAATGTCACAAAGCACAAAACAATAAATAATATTTCTTAATAGCACTATTTTGATGCTAAATCTGTTTTAAATAACACTATTCACTACATAACTGAGTATTTCTGTTATTTAGATCTGTAATATGAATATACTATTCATTTATAAAATCAATTATACAACAAAATAACAAAAACACACACACAAAAACAACATAGCAAACAAAATAAGAAAGAATCAAAAAAATTAATCCATCACTCACTTCATTTCTCAGATCTGACTGTGTTGAGATTGAAATACCGGTTGTGATGTGAAAGTGTGTATTTCAGTGTACCTCTCATGAGGAGCAACTCATGTTTTCAGTCTCAGCTCATAAATGATCCTACCTTAGTATTTCCAATTTACAATGAGGAACTTTACATTGTGTTTCATGTGTGAGATTCATAAATGATCCTACCTTAGTATTTCCAATTTACAATGAGGATCCTCTAGTGCAGCAGAGAGCTGACTCAGTAAATTTCCTATTTTATTCAGTGACAGATCCAGTACTCTCAGGTGTGAGGGGTTTGATCTCAGAGCTGAAGCCAGGGCAGCACAACCTTCATCTGTGACACCACAATAACTCAACCTGTAGAGAACAATGACACACTTTTGACTCTCTCAGTTCAGATCAGATCAGTGAATCCATTATTAAAGAGAAATTACAAACTTATAAACACAATATCAACATATCATGAAGGCAAAGGGCCAGTGGCTCCTTCACCTCACACACCCCACTGTGCACCTCCCATGAAATAAACAGTCCATCGGCCCCCTCACACAACACACTGTGCACCCCTGTGCACTTCTCTGGTGATAAACATTAAGAATAAATCCAGCATGTTCTTCATCTCTCTGTTCTGACTGTGTTGGGTTTGAGTCTGTTGGTGAAGAGAGGCAGCTCGTGTTTTCAGTCATATATGATCTTACCACAGTTTCTCCAGTTTACAGCGAGGATCTTCCAGGACAGCACAGAGGGACATCACGGCTGAATCTTTTATTTTATTCCCAGACAGATCCAGATCTCTCAGGTGTGAGGGGTTTGATCTCAGAGCTGAACACAAACCACAACAACCACAACACAATAACACCACAATAACACAAACTGCAGAGAGATGAAAATTGTTCAACACTATCAAATAGCTATTAAAAAACACAATATAATAAATTACTGCAATAAACAACAACTTGCAATTCTAATATAATGTATTCATATCATTACAAGGTAAAAATGTAAGCACATGTATTTCTTATTTCCAAATTTTTATGCAAGTCTAATGTTCAAATGAACATTATATGTTCATTTGAAATGATTCATGAAAAATGAACAAATAAAAACACCGCTTTATTGAATTCCATCAAAATCCATCATTTTGTAACTTATATAAACCTGCATGTTGGACTGTAAAACTGGCAGAGAAAATCATGTGCTCTAATGTGAGTCCAGCTCTTGTCTTGCCCCCTTCGCTAAATTGTCAAAATAAAACTCCAAGTAGATGTGGTTTACAGTGAAATTTTTTACAACAGCTTAGGGGTTTTGTTAGACATGATGTAAACATGTAGTTAAACATGCATACACAATGAAGAATACAAAACAAATCAAAATGAACGTAGGCTCTCTGAAATCCTTGATTCTGAATGGTCAGTCTTGACATTCCGATGTCTGATACTTCCAAATAATGAGTTGAATATTTCATGTAATTATTTATTTGGTGAAAAGGCATGTAATAAGTCATATGACTGTACATTATCCTTTAATAAAGAACTACCTTGCATATTTAAATTGCTGTCTTCCAAGTTTTAAGTTTGCTCCCATATTTTAGGAGAAATTTGATCTACTATCAGCTTTTTCTCCACTCCATATTTAATCACATACTTTCTTCTTGGTCTATTATGCCATTTATTAACAAAAAAAATAAATAAATTACCAATTTCAAAAAAAATTTTAATAAACTGTTAAACAAAACATATTCATATACAAATACACAGTCTTTTTTTTTTTTACAGTGTCACTGTATAGAAATACATTAAAATACTGACCACTAAACTCTACACAACATCTGCAGCATTGAAGATTCATGAACATTAAGCTTTGATTTTCTTAATGTTTGAATTGATTGTTCTCAGTGATACTTACTGAACTGATCTGGATTCTTTAATCACAGGCAGCAGCTTCTGAAAAACTTCCAGTTTTTCGGTTTCATTGTTTCCTTCAACAAACTTATTAATATCAAACTCCTCCAGCTTCTTCTCTGATGTCAACAACACAAAAGCTACAGCAGACCACTGAGATGAAGAGAGTTTGGCTCCCTTTATCATTCCAGATTTCAGGTACTGTTGTATTTCCTCCACTAGTGAATGGTCACCCAGTTCATTCAGACAGTGGAACAGATTGATGAATTTCTCTGGAGAGTCAATGGTCCTGATCTTCTTCTTGATGTACACAGCTGTTTTTTTATTGCTGTCAGAGCTGCTTCTCGTCTGTGTCATTAGTCCTTGTAGGAGATTTTGATGAGACTCCACTGACAGACCCAGAAGGAACCGCAGGAACAGGTCCAGGTGTCCATTTTTATTCTGTAGAGCCTCATCCACAGCTCTTTCGTGCAGCTCAGATAATGAATTATTCTGAAACCAATTCAAAACTTTAGATAGTGGTCTTTGTTTGGTGCTTGGATCAAACACATTTGTGTTGTTGTTTATACAGGAAAGGTGCACGTATAGAGCAGCTAGATGTTCCTGGACGCTCAGATGAACAAAGCAGAAGACTTTCCCTTGATACAAGCCAAACTCCTCTCTGAAGATCTGAGAGCACAATCCGGAGTAAACTAATGCTTCTGTTACATCAATGTCACACTCTCTCAGATCTTCCTCATAGAAGATCACATTGCCTTTCACAAGCTGCTGAAAAGCTACTTTCCCCAGTTTGAGGATCGTGTCTTCATCCACCACATTCTTCTCATAGTCCTTCTCACGTTTGATGTTGGTCTGAAGGATCAGGAAGTGTGTGTACATCTGAGTGAGAGTCTTGGGAATCTCTCCACTCTCTGCTTCGCTCAACATCTTCTCAAGAACAGCGGCTGAGATCCAGCAGAACACTGGGATGTGGCACATGATGTAGAGGCTTCTTGACGACTTCAGGTGTGAGATGATTCTATTGGCCAGACTCTGATCACTGATTCTCTTCCTGAAGTATTCCTCCTTCTGTGGATCATTGAAGCCTCCCGTAACCTCTGTCACTCGATGGACACACTCAGAGGGGACAAGATCAGCTGCTGCTGGTCTGGAGGTGATCCAGATGAGAGCAAGGAGGGAAGCAGATTCCCTACAATGAGCGTTCATCAAAGGGGCACGTTCACTGAGGCTGATTCACTAACATCACACAACCTCACATCGCTCTGAAAATCCAGAGACAGACGACACTCGTCCAGCCCATCAAAGATGAACAACACTTTATATTTATCACTGGATATTTCTATTTCTTTTGATTCAGTGAAACAGATATGAAGAAGATCTGAAAGACTGAGTGTTTTGTCCTTCATCAGATTGATCTCTCTGAAAGGAAGAGGAAATACGAGCTGGACGTCCTGATTCTCTTTCCCTTCAGCCCAGTCCAGGATGAACTTCTGCACAGAGACTGTTTTTCCGTGCCCGCGACTCGCTTTGGTCAGCACAGTTCTGATGGCTTTGTCTTGTCCAGGTAAAGGTCTAAAGGATGTCACTGCATTTGATCGGATTCGGTGTCCTCTGTTGCTGCTCTCCTGGGATTGTGTCTCAATCTGTCTCACCTCGTGCTCATTTACTGATCTCTCCACTCTCACCTCTCTGTGATGTAGAGCTCTGTGTAGCACCTCCCTTCAGGAGTGTAGTGGGTTTCCCTGCTTTGCTGCTCCTATTCATAAATACCACTGAAAGCTTCTTTATCAGATTTGATCTAAACGTGTTGAGGACTTCACGGCTGTAAAATGAATCCCCACACATTAATTACATGAGCTAACAAGCACACTGTACTTTTATTCGTCAATTCTTGCATAATTGTCTTTTAAATCAACCTGTGGGACCAGGCTTTGTTTCTCCACCTCTTAAATGTACTGGATGATCCACAGACCTCTCCTCTTCATAGACCACACCTGGGCATCTGTTCTGATCTCCTCTGATGAACTGAACTATAAAAGAGGAGAGAGACTAAAGGTGTGAATCCTGTCGAAACAACATATTTAACAAATTGCCTATTCAATTATCACTAAAACAATCACTTTCAAGAGAACTCATTCAGTACTACATTTTAATGGATCGACATTTAATGGAAATGTTATACCTGAGATCAGGGCTGTGTATTTCCACTCTTTAACTCTAAAAAAAAATAAGTATATGATCCATAGACTGGTCACTCATCTATAGACACACAGCTGAGCTCTGGATCTGATCTCTTATGATGAACCGAACTACAGCAGAGACAGAATTCAAAGTTAACCCTTTTGATTTGCAATATTCAACCAAGGATATTCATATTTATCAATTTTAAAAATCACTTTAAGAGGCACCTTTAATGCTAATTTAATTTAAACAGACACACAGCTGGGCTGCTCTGCGGCTTTCTGAGCATGAACATAAACGGCGTCTGTGCATTTGTCCTTTTTATAAACGTGCCCGTGTTTGCGCACACGACACCCCCCTGTCACCCCCACACCAATTTTGACTACGGCACACGTCTCGTGGACGAGCTACCACACCACGCCACTGCGAGATGCCAAACACCACCAGACCCGCCCCTGATAAGTTTACAGGTCCCCGGCACCTACACTTGCCTCGCATGTAACGTGATACAGAAAACACCATAAACGAAAGTTATTAAAAACATACATTTGTGTGCGGACGGGGGAGAGAGCGGAAGAAAATTAAAAAAAAATATACACACTCAAGCGGGTTTTCTGCAAGAGAGAGCATGTGTGTTGTTTTAAATAAATTCAATTTTAACTTAACATAAAAAAACACCACGGCCGACAGAGGACGCATATCAACTCACGCGGGTTTGTTGTGTACCTACTTCTAGATCTGCCCCGTGACTCGGGCGGGATGGCTTTCATAACATTACTTTGCATTTGTTACTGACAAGCAGTATAAGAGTGTTGCTTAACATCATTGGCCATCGTTGTGCGGAAAATACTCAACATCATATAAAAAGTTGATGTATTATCTCACATATTTGCAGGAGACTTCCATGTTTTAAAAAGTGTTGTTAAGTGTTAGCTTATTATGTTTATGTTAATATGAATTCATTTTTCAAAATTTTCATAATCTGCCTGTAAATGTTTGTATCTCATGGGCAGGTGGGGGCTAGGCTTGTGCCTACTACAAATGCCCTCAAACAGAACATCGTATGGAGTAACACAAAACAAATAATGTTCATAAATACTGAGTGTATACCTAACATGTCTAGGCTATAGTCAAAGAAGTTTTAAATGTAATATTAAATATTCATTATAATATAATAAACAGGATGTGTTCTCTCAGTTGAGAGCTCAAAAATCCTGGTACTTTGAGCATATATATAAATATATATATATATATATTGTCATATCTGTGCCATTTTATGTCAGGTTCTTTTTTTTAATCAATATATTCAATCGAATAAAACGACATGCTGGCTATTAAAAATCAAAATTCATAGATGGATTGTGCATAAATGTTAAGTTTAAATATAAGATTTTAAAAATACTGAAATATTAAATGATTGCAAAAATGAAATGAGCTACTTTTTAAAATACAAAACTACAACCGCCAGTAGGTGGCAGCAAGTCTTAATGAGTGAGTTGACTCGACTGATTCCTTTAAAAAGCTGATTCATTTAACTTTGCAAACAACTGTATTTATAGCCTGATTGAATTATTTGTTGGTCGTGTAACGCTGAGAAACAAAACACTGTTGTTCGGAGATGCAGCAGTTCTGCTGTTTGTTCTTTCTTTCAGACAGAGCAAAATGGAAATGTGTGTCTGAAAGTTACTCTGTAAGTTGTTGTTTATTGTACATTTGCGATAGTGCAGATATTCAAGAAAAAATAAAAACACGAACTCTTGTTTGTGTGATAGGCTAAGTCCTATATTATAGGCATAGCTATGTTATAAAAACTGAAACTCGTTAAATTAAAATCATTTTGATGACATTTCTTAGCCACTATGTGTAATGGCAGTAAGACGAGAGAGAGCACTCAAAACTCATCAGATGATCACATAATTTAGTGGAACATTTTAGATTTATACTAATCTTTCTATATGTGTGCTCTAGAAATGTTCCGGTATTCGGTAATGCGATACATCCCGGTAATGAATATGCACGATATTGTTATCTTGTGTACTTCTAAATACCATGAATAATTATATATTACAAATTATTCAGAATTTGGAATGCATTTTAAGAATACTATTCCCATCAACTGGTCATGTGGGACAGCTGTGGCCTAACGCTTAGAGAGTTTGACTTGTAACCCGAAGGTCGCAGGTACGAGTCTCGGTGCTGGCAGGAGTTGTAGGAACAGCGCTCTCTTCCACCCTCAATACCCATGGCTGAAGCTCCCTTGAGCAAGGCACTGAACCCCCATTTGCTCCCCAGGCGCTGGATAAAGCTGCCCAATGCTCCAGGTGTGTGTTCACGGTGTGCTCACTTCTCACTGCTGTGTGTGTGCACTTGGATGGGTTAAATGCAGAGCACCAATTCCGAGTATGGGTTACCATACTTGGCAAATGTCACGACTTTCACTTTTCACTTTCACTTTCAGAAGCACGTAGGGGAACACTTGAGAGATGTGCTGAATCCGAGAGCAGATGGCACTAAACTGCAGAAAATGCAGCCCTTACCCTGGAAACCCCATAAATAAAGCAGCTGTGCTACTTTCTAAAGCATATTTCAACTGGGGCTGGTAACTTAACACGTTAATTAGATTAATTAATTATGAGAAAAAATAATGCGTTAATATTTTTAACACATTTATCTTGCAATAAGCTGTAGTGGCAAGTCAGTCAAGCATGATGCAAAATGATGACGGCACAGATCTGCATGGCTTTCTGAACATATTGCGAGCTCTGCAGTTAGCACATCCCTGGATGCTCCAGTCAGCAAGCTCCGCCATGAATGCTGAGTGGTGCTTTAACCACAAGTTATCAAACACCAAAACGATGGTTCTACCGCCGCGTCAGCAAAGTGCATTTGCAGCTTTTGAATGCTGAGTGGTGCTTTAACCACAAGTTATCAAACA
>NC_056609.1:30564874-30565158 GCF_018340385.1 Cyprinus carpio | reverse complement strand
TATAATTTCGCTCCCATTATTTAGGCCTAATTAAAACAAGAAACGAATGAATTAAACCTGCACGATTTAGATGAATCATTGAAACTCTAAAGAATGGCTGGATTAATAAAACGCCCTCACGTTTAAACTCAAATTCTCTCATTATAATCAAAAAGTGCACACAATGTAAATAAAAGAGCTTCCTTAATTGACAACTTCAGTGATTTTAAAGGGGGCCTTCTTAACTTGCTTTCATATTATTAAAGTAAAAAAATAAAATTGCAGCCGCATTTAAATGCAGGTGG
>NC_056609.1:30564542-30564727 GCF_018340385.1 Cyprinus carpio | reverse complement strand
ATATTCAAGTGTTTGTGCGAAAATTATTAATGCGCATTCATGACAGGGAGGCGCCATCTCAATTCACTTCATCAAATCAAATTTTTTCCTGATAATGAAATAACTTCAAATTGTGGTGTCTCACATACATGAGAAATATATCTACAAAAAGCTTGAAATGTCTTTTAAACAAATCAATTCAGAAT
>NC_056609.1:30564272-30564389 GCF_018340385.1 Cyprinus carpio | reverse complement strand
AAATGTCTCCTTTTTCACAATTATTAGGCTACTTCTGCCTGTGCTTTGTAGCAAACTTAATGCATATCTTGAGTGCGGAATATATTAAGGCTCATTATAGATTATAGATGTAAATTT
>NC_056609.1:30550957-30564146 GCF_018340385.1 Cyprinus carpio | reverse complement strand
ACATGTATTGCCATGTCTCCACTTCCTTCCACTATAGAAAAGTGAATCCAAAACATCATCAGTATGGCCGCTGTCATCTTGTGAAAATTACATCATTTGGGAGACAGAGTCTGTGCAGTAGAGATTCTGTTGGGGAGCCAGAGTCTGGCGCAGTGATTGTGGGAGGTAGAGCCACGGAATCAAAGTCCCGCCTAAACCCACAGACCCAATCACAAGCTCACAATCATAACACCACAACCCATTTTATAGCATCAAATAACTAATTAAAAGCAAACTTATTAGAAAACTGCTCACTTGAACATCAGTATGCTAAGAACTACCTAAAATGACAGAAAATGTCTTTGGAAAAACTTTAAGTGTAATTTGATTTAATTTGTCTCAAGCCCCATTAGATCATCTTGAGTGGGCAGGGTTTATGACCTATACTGCCTGTCAGTGTTTTGCTTGTTATGTTCTGTTGACCCTCTTAGGGTCCCTATGATGCTCATGACCAGCTACCTGCTTGTAATTAGTGCTATTAGGATCACCTGTGTCTCGTCTAGCCAGTATAACTTTGTCTCATAGCTTCTTGCTTGGTGCTTTCTAGTTGTTCTGAAGCCTCTGTTATTTTTGTGGACTTACTATTCCTTATCTTTTACTTCACTATACTTTTTTCCTCTTGCCTGTGGATTATTCCTTCTCTGTTATTTTTGTGGACTTTCTCTTGTGGAGTTTTTGCTTCAAGATCTTTTTGAATATTTGAATTATTTCTTGTGGAATGCCCATTTGGACAGTTTTTGAGAAATTATTTTGTTGTTTTTTTGCTCCAACTGTGGATTTTTGTTGCTTGAACTTTTATTAAATATTTTTTTTCTGCATCTCAAGTGCATCCTACTTTTGGGTTCACCATTCTCAAGTGGCTCAAGGACTGTGAGTCTGACTCTCACACCTGAGAGCCGAGTTCTAGTCCTGGCTCTGACAGAAACACCAAGCCTACATGAACCCAGAGATGCCCAGCACACAAGAGCTACTCACTACTGTGGCTCAGCATGAGGCCTCAGTCCAACATCATGAAGCAGGGCTAGTCCAGCAGGAGGCCTTGGATGGCTTAAGCATTCACAATTATTGCCCGATGTCGCGGACTTCTGGTCCGCCGACCTCGACCGTTCGCTCCCCTACTCAGCCATGGCCTCAACTGCAGATTCTGTTCCACTTCTGGGTCCTCAAACATCAGTTCCCCTTGTAGAACCCCCGCCACCTCCAACACCACAACGGGTTCTCTTTCTGAGATCCGCTTGCTGTGGATTCCTCACTCAGTGTTCCCTCACATTTGAGCTACAGCCCTCATCCTTTCCTCTTTCCAGATAGGGGCCAAGATGTATATGTCACACTCCTTTCTGGTAAGGCCCTCTCTGGGGCAACAGCTGCTTCTGAAATGCCTAGAGCCCTTTTCTGTTTAAGCTTATTCTGAATTTCCAAGGAGAATTAAACGGTTTTTTGATCATCCACTAGTGGCCGAGAAGCATCTAAACGCTTGTTGTCTCTCCAACAGGGGACCCGCGAGTGCTGCAGAGTATGCCATCCACTTTTCGTACCATTGCAGCAGGGAGTGGTTGAACAAGGAATCCTCATGGTATGCTTCCAGAACGGTCTTTCTGAGACATCTCAAGATGAACTTGCAACACGAGAGCCTACCCACAATCTTGAGAGACTCATTGACCTGGCAGTGCGGCTGGATAATCATCTGAGGGAGATGAATTTGAGTCGACAGTCTGTTCTCACACCCCCTGTCACTTCCCTTCCTACAGAGAAGTTACCTTCATTCCACGGATTTCCCGAACCTATGCAGTTGGGTGGTACTCGGATCTCCCCATCAGAACGTGACCAACGCATAAGGGAGTGGTGTTGCCTATACTGTGGACTGCCTGGACATTTCCGTTCTGCCTGCCCAGAGCTCTCGGGAAACACTTGGTCCCGTCCAGGCAAGGAAGGACTGTAACGGGCATTACTCACATTGCCCCACCTTCCAATTCAGGATTGTTTCTCCCCATCACACTCACTTGGGGAAATCATAAGCATCAACTCAAAGCCTTGGTGGACTCAGGTGCAGCCGGGAACTTTATGGACCTCTCTCTTGCTAGGAGTCTCCAGATCCCCTCTGAATCACTCGCTACCCTTCTGACAGTTACTGCTCTGGATGGAAAGCCTCTGGGTCCAGGCAAAGTAACACATCTTACCTCTCTCCTTCGCCTCTCTGTTCGCCAACACCAGGAGGAATTGTGTTTTCATCTGATACAGTCTCCAGAATTCCCGGTTATCCTTGGTCACCCCTGGCTTCTTCACCATAACCCTCATCTTGACTGGTCCACTGGCACTATCCTCAGTTGGTGTCCCACTTGTCATGTTACCTGTTTAGTCCAGAGTTCCCCTGACCCTATTCTCGAGTCTCAAGATCCCCTAGACCTTTCTCAAGTCCCCTCTCAGTACCATGACCTCAAGGCAGTCTTCAATAAAAAGAAAGCCACCTCTTTACCACCACACCGTCCCTATGACTGCGCCATTGACCTGCTTCCAGGTACCTGTCCCCCCAGAGTCCGCATCTTTTCCTTGTCTTCTCCCGAGCATGCTGCCATGGACAACTACATTGAGGAGGCCCTCACAGCAGGGATTATTCGTCGATCCACATCTCTGGCTGGAGCTGTTTTTTTCTTTGTGGGAAAAAAGGATGGGGGTCTTCGGCCCTGCATAGATTACAAAGGCCTCAGCAAAATCACCATCCGTAATCGTTATTCATTGCCTCTTATGGCTACTGCCTTTGAGATACTGCAGGTAGTTTCCAAATTTACCAAACTTGACTTGCGCAACGCTTACCATCTTGTGCACATTAGACAAGGGGATGAGTGGAAGACCGCATTTAACATGCCCACTGGGCACTATGAGTACCTAGTTATGCCCTTTGGCCTCACCAATGCCCCTGCAGTTTTCCAGGCTCTGATAAATGATGTCCTTCAAGACATGCTCAATCAGTTTGTATTCGTCTACTTGGATGATATTCTAATTTTTTCAAGTTCCCTCCATGAACACATGGGGCATGTCAGGAAGGTTCTCCAACGCCCCCTTGATAATCACCTTTTTGTGAAACCTGAAAAGTGTGAATTCCATGTGACCCAAGTACAGTTCCTGGGATTCATCATTAAGCTTGCCCCACTTCTGTGTCAGTGAAAGAGGTGCAACGATTCCTTGGCTTCGCCAACTTTTGTCGCAAATTCATTTTGAACCTCAGCTCTGTGGTGGCTCCCCTATCAGCTCTCACTAAACGGAATAATGCTGGGTTTTTACCACTTTGTGGTAGAGGTGGATGCTTCGGATGTGGGTGTTGGAGCAGTGCTTTCCCAGAGGGGGGAGGATAACGGACTTCATCCTTGTGCATTCCTTTCACACCGTCTTCAATAAAAAGAAAGCCACCGACTTTCACACCACAACCGTACCTATGACTGCGCATTGACCTGCTCAGGTACCTGTACACCCCAGAGGCCGAATCTTTTCCTTGTATTCTCCCGAGGCGTGCTGCCATCGGACAACACATTGAGGACGCCCTCAAAGTCAGGGATTATGTCGATCCACATCTCCGGCTGGAGATGGTTTTTCCTTGTGGAAAAAAGGATGGGGGTCTTCGTCCTGCCATAGATACAGAGGCCTCAACAAAAGCCCATCCGTAAATCGTTATCCATTGCCTCGTATGGCTACAGCCTTTGAGGTACGCAGGGAGCTTCCTTATTTACAAACTTGACTTGCGCAACGCTTACCATCTTGTAAGCATTAGACAAGGGGATGAGTGGAAGAACGCATTTAAACACGCCCACTGGGACTATGAGTACCTAGGGATGCCTTTGGCCTCTCCAAGCTCCTGCAGTTTCAGGCTCTGATTAATGAAGTCCTCGAGACATGACTCAATCCGTTTGTATTAGCTACTTGGACGATATCTAATTTTTTCAAAAGGCCCTTAATGAACAATGGGGAATGTCAGGAAATTTCCTCCAACGCCTCCTTGATAATCACCTTTTGTGAAAAACCGGAAAAAAAGTTGAATCCATGTGACCCAAGTACAGTTCTGGGATTCACATACAGTAAGCCTGGACTATTAGATGGATTCCCAGAAAGTCAAGCAGTCACGGATTGGCCCACTCCTGTGTCAGTGAAAAGGTGCAACGATTCCTTGGCTTCGCCCAACTTTTACCAGCAATTCATTGAACTTCAGCTCTGTGGTTGGCCTCCCCTATCAGCTCTCACTAAACGGAATATGATGGGTTTTGTTGGAGTCTGCAAGAGAGTCAGCCTTCAATGAACTCAAACTCCGGCTTAAGTCAGTACCCATTCTTAATCTCCCGGAAACAGACAAACACTTTGTGGTAGAGGGGATGCCTTCGGATGTGGGTGTTGGAGCAGTGCTTTCCAGAGGGGGCGAGGATAACGACTTCATCCTTGGCGTTCCGCTTCCACACGTCTTACACACCAGAGAATTACCATGGGAGACCGTGAGTTACTGGCTGTTAAGCAGCACTTGAGAAAGTGGGCAGTGTGGGGTAAACACCATTTCAGTACTCACTGACCACAAGAATCTAGAGTGTTCGCTGAAGGCCAAGCGACTCAACCCTCGTCAGACACGCTGGTCTCTATTTTTCAACCGGTTTCAGTTCATCCTGTCCTACCACCCCGGTTCGAAAAATCTTAAACCTGATGCCCTGTCTTGAGTATACGCAAGCAGTAACCAAGAAGATCCTATCACACCCATTATCCCAAGCTCCAAGATAGTGGCCCCTGTAAGATGGGAACTTGAAAATACAGTAAGACAAGCCCAGGCCCGGAAACCAGACCAAGGAGGAGGGCCAGACAACCGCTTGTTTGTCCCTAAAGCTGTTCGCTCACAGGTTCTTCAGTGGGGTCACTCCTCTCGCCTGACCTGCCATCCAGGTACCACTCGCACCCTTGAATTCCTCCATAGACATTTTTGGTGGCTGACCATCAAGGAGGATACCAAGACCTTTGTCAACGCCTGTCCCGTATGCAATCAGGGGAAGGTCTCCCATCGTTCACCTCAAGGGTTGCTCCATCCTCTTTCTATACCTCAAAGACCGTGGTCTCACCTCTCCATGGATTTCATTACCGGACTCCCGCCATCCCAAGGTAACACCATCCTTATGGTTGTTGTTGACAGATTTTCTAAGGCTGGCAGATTCATTACTTTGCCCAAATTGCCCACTGCTAAAGAGACTGCAGAGTTGATCATTAACCATGTTTTCCAAGTTTTTGGCATCCCACAGGACATTGTTTCTGATCGAGGCCCTCAGTTCTGCTCTCGGTTCTGGCGGGCAACTTTTTGGGGCAAGTGTGAGCTTATCTTCTGGATTCCATCCTGAGTCCAATAGCCAAACTGAGAGGTTAAACCAGGATCTGGAAACTACTCTGAGGTGCATGGCTGCCAACAACCCATCTTCTTGGTCATCCTTCATTATGTGGGCGTAGTACACCCACAACACTCTACGCTCCTCGGCCACAGGCATGTCTCCTTGAATGTCAGTTTGGTTATGCCCCTCCACTGTTCCCTGACCAAGAAGTTGAAGTTGGGAGTTCCCTCTGCTCAACAGTTCATCCGACATTGTTGTTTGACCTGGAAGAAGGCTCGGCACAAGCTTCTTAGAGTCTCTCAGCAGTACCAGCGACAGGCTAACCGTAGGCGCAGACCTGCCCCCACTCTGCGTCCTGGACAAAGAGTTTGGCTCTCCACAAAGAACCTTCCCTTACGAGTAGAGTCCCGCAAACTCTCGCAGTGATTCATTGGACCTTTCAAGATTGCAAGGAAAGTTAACCCTGTTACCTACCAATTATACTTACCTAAGTCCTTAAAGATTAATTCCACATTTCATGTTTCCCTTCTAAAACCTGTTTTGTCTTCACCATTTGCTCCAGCAGGTAAACCTCCCCCTCCTCCCCAGAGGGTCCTGTCAGTGTTTTGCTTGTTATGTTCTGTTTTGACCTCATGATGCTCTCATGACCAGCTTGTAATTAGTGTTATTAGGGTCACCTGTGTAACATTCATCTGTATCTATTAAAGTAAAAATTCTTCTTACCTACATTGCCTGGTGTTTAGTTGTTCTGAAGCCAGTTGCCTGAGTAAGTGTTCTCTGTATCTGGGATGTTTTTTTTATTTTTTCTCTTGTCTGTGGATTATTCCTTCTCTGTTATTTTTGTGGACTTTCTATTGGATCTCTTTGAATTATTTCTTGTGGAATGCCCATTTGGACTTTTATTAAAGATTTTTTTCTGCATCTCAACTTCTCCAAAGTGCATCCTACTGTTGGGTTCACCATTCTCAAGTGGCTCAAGAACTGTGAGTCTGACTCCCAAAAAATATACCAGATCTTTAAAGGTTAACTTAATAAAAATATTGTTTAGACGAAACAAATAAAATTAACGCAACAGTTTGCATCTTTTTGAGTTAAGGCAACTTCCTCTGAAATTAAGTTATAATAACTAATAAACTATATTGCACTATACAGTAGTCAACATTTGAAGTGGATCAAAACCTTTCTTCAAAGTTGTTCTAAACCAAAATGACGAGTCCTATCTAAACCTGTTCTGCAAGTTTGAAACCCTCATAAGACACTGTCCATATGAAAGACCAAGAGATTCACACATTTGTATCAACCCCCACAAACTATACAAAACTACCCCAACCCCCTCCAGCTGAACTGATTTCGGTCTGTTTTTTGGCTGCGAGGAACGGTGTGTTGTCATGTCACTGGGTTGAAACATGCCTGCACTCAGCAACCCTACTCTTTTTATTCATTATTTTTTTCGCAGCCCATATTATTATTTTCAAAAGACCATAATAATAACAAATTATCAATTGATAATGAATCATTATTTTACGAAAATCATTGTTATTTGTGAATGTAGCATTTGCGGAAGGCTTTAAGACCAAGCGGAATCCTCTGTCAGCTGCTCCCTCGCAAACTGACCCAACATTTAGCAAGGCAGGAAAACATTCCGTCTGCCTGAAGGAAGACGTATTTCATTGTAAGTGAATGCTGTTAAATAGAGAGTTAAATAGAGAGAAAAAAAACTAGTGTAGGCTCTTCTCTTCCGGGTTTGTTGTGAGCGTGTTCATGATGCTGCTGACATATGATGCTGCTGATGTGTTTTCTGGTGCGCCCAATAACAAAGATAACACGATAGCAGCGTCGTACGCCAACTGTCAAAGCAGTTGCACTCACAACAGACCCGGAAGAGAAGACAATGCTGAATAAAGTCGTAATTTTTGTTATTTTTAGACCAAAATGTATTTTTGATGCTTCAACAAATTCCAATGGGCCCTCTGATGTCACATGGACTACTTTGATGATGTTTTTATTACCTTTCTGGACATGGAAAGTATACCGTACATACATTTTCAATGGAGGGACAGAAAGCTCTCGGACTAAATCTAAAACATCTTAAACTGTGTTCCGAAGATGAACGGAGGTCTTACGGGTTTGGAACGACCATAAAATGAACTCTAGAAAATGTTAAGGATTTTAAAATCACCTTTTATATTCATGTTAAATATGCTTATCTTAGCCTAAAACAAATGTACTGAAAATTATTTATTGACCTTGTTATCTTCCACCTCAGGTATGTGACTGGACTCCTTGGGGGTGAAACTTATGTGTCATGCTCCGTAGTGCTGCCTGCATTCTGCCACCTTAACCATGTAATGAGGGTCTCTGATGAAGATCCAGCATATGAATGTGATTAATTAGATTAATTAACCGCCACATCATGTAATTAATTAAAATTCTCGACTAATATTTATGTGCAATTAAATGTGATTAATTAGATTAATCGCCACATCATGTAATATTAAAAGTAGACTAAAATTTAAATAATTTAAAATAGCCATTCAGATTTGTGTATTTGCTATGATTTTCATCACAGCTCCAAATATTTAAATATTTAGACTTAATAGGCTATTTATTTTCAAACTTTTTTTTTTCTTTTTCATTTTAATCTGGACTACAACATGCTCTAGATACTGTTTGAAAGTGTTTTGATTCTTTGTTGTTAATTCACACTTTACATTAGGGCTTCATTAGTTAACATTAGTTAATTCATTAGTTAACATAAACTGCCAATGAAAAAATCTTCTGAACATTCATTAATCTAAGGTATTCCAATATTTAATAACATGCTGTTAAAATTGAAAGTTGCAACTGTGTTATTTAATGAGCTAACATGAACTAAGACTTTTTTTTAACAAAGATGAATAACTTCTGTAGCAAATGTAGCTATTGTTCATTGTGAATGTTAATGCATTAACTAAGGTTAACTAATGAGGTCTTATTGTAAAGTAATACCTATGGGTCTTTATAGTTCTTTTGCACTTTAATGTGTAAAACATTTAACTTTATATATTTTTCTGTATTGCTTTATTATTTAAATTTTCAGTTATTTTTGTTATAAGAAAAAAAGTTATTTAACCTGTTATACTGTATTATGACCACATTTTTAAAACTAAATTTCAATACCGTGTTAAAATCATATACCACGATAAAAGCATTAGCAATTAATCGCAACAGCAAAATTTGATACCGACATATCCCTAGTGCGCTTTTTGGGTCTAAAGGCTTTGTACAGCTGTTTAAAGTAGCCATGTGATAACAAATCAATCGATGCAGGTGTGATTAAATACATGTGTCCTTCTACACTGAATAAAATTATAAACGAAACACTTTTGTTTTTGCCCCCATTTTTCATGAGCTGAACTCAAAGATCTAAGACTTTTTCTATGTACACAAAAGGCCTATTTCTCTCAAATATTGTTCACAAATTTGTTTAAATCTGTGTTAATGAGCACTTCTCCTTTGCCACCTCACAGGTGTGGCAAATCAAGATGCTGATTAGACAGCATGATTATTGCACAGGTTAAGGCTGTCTAAGGCTGTCTTAGGCTGGCCACAGTAAAAGGCCACCCTAAAATGTGCAGTTTTATCACACAGCACAATGCCACAGATGTCGCAAGTTTTGAGGGACCCCTACAAGGCAGGCCCATGGGCTGTATCCCACTCAAGCCCAATGGTAAAGCCGGCCATGCTCATGGGATATATCGCCCTTTTAGGGCTATAAATCAAGATTTTTTTTTTTTTTTTGCATACAGTCTTTGTGGTCCACAGACTTTAGACCAGGGCTGTCAAACTCAGTTTCTGGAGGGCCACAGCCCTGCGGTGTTTAGTTTCAACCCTGGTCTAATGGTGCGTTCAAGTCATGTCAGATAGAAAATTATAATGTTGCACATTAATTAATGATATTATATTATAATAAAATAAAATACAATAAATTATTCAACATACACAAAATACTACATAAATTAAAAACAAAAAAAAAAATTATAATGTTGCACATTAATTATAATTCAAAAACTGAATTAAAACAGAAAAAGCAAAAACACAATGCATACTATTTATTCATTATTTTGTAGATGTAGAGTTTTAAAAAAAGAAGTTGAATTTTATGTAGAAAAGTTGTTCCGATCAAAGTGACCTGAACACACCTGACGTTGTAATTTTGACTTCTCAACTCTTAAATATGAATGTCCCAGGAGGACTTGAACGCAGCATAACACACATACCATCTAGTTCTCAGATAAGCCTGAAGAACCTGTTTATCTGGATCAGGTGTGTTTAATTATAGTTAGAGCTAAACTCTGCAGGGTGTGGTGCTCCAGGAACTGAGTTTGACACCCTGCTTTAGGCTTTGTAGCTTATTTCAGAAAATCAATACTTCAAACACTTAAATGATGATTTATTGTCAATCATTTAATCATTATTCATTTAGTTAGCAATACTCAATTTAGTTTTAGTTCAACAAGAGACATGGATTATGTTTTAGGCATTATTATATATACAGTACACATATGTATCTGTCTATGAAATAAACTACTCAACAAAAACACGTATGCAGTATATATAAAATGTACAAAAGGCATACATAGTTTACATGTGTTTTGTTTAGCTTAATGTTTTTGTTTTTATTTTATGATATTTCCTTACATCAGGTTTTTATTGCTAATATATGTGATTCATTGCAATTCTGCGTTATTGAGAGATACACAAAATAAACCTTCCTCAAAAGCCTGTTGTGTCATATTCAACATTAACTTTTTAACATTACATGTTCATCTTGAACACACATAAAAAATGATAAATGCATAATGAAGAAAACTCAAGCTGGTTCAGTCCAGTACATGTTCATCTTGAACACGTTTATCAGCAAAGTTCTGACCATGCTAATATTTTATATGCCCTAGAAACTTCTGTATCAAATATGATACAGTAGGCTAATATATTCATAAATAGACATTATTGTTCCACACAATTTTATAACAAATGTTTTAAAAACGTAGCTAAAATGTTGTAACACATTGCCAAACAGGCTTTCTGTTTTCAATCAGTTTATACCCGCAAAGGGGCGACGTGGCATACAAACATTAAATAAGTCATGTTTTTTAACATAAATAAATAAATAAATAAATAAATAAATAAAAATCGCTATTTGTGTACTTATGTGTTTTTTAATAAAATCGAAATAGCAATAGTGAATTTTCTGATGTCTTGTGTCTTTTTAATAAATTATTTCTTTAAGGTCTTGCCGTTTTTTATGTTAATATTCTTAAGAAGTACCTCATGCCTCCTGGAGAGAAAATCCTGTCCGGGTTTTGTGTGTGATTCCTTTATGACAGTGAGATCTCCAGCACTTACTCTGTCACTGTGGAAATGAACAAACTAATCATTCAGCTGAACGGATCCTGAGAGATCCAGAAACAGCGTTCACTCAAACACTAATGTAGTCTTACATGAGGCTAAAATGTTAAAATAAATCTGAACAACACAAAACAACAACAGAAAGGCCGCTTGTTCGCCAAAAATAAAGATATAAACTTTATATCAGGTGTATGTTAAGAGAAAATACAGCCGAAGTTACCTGCAGCGTCCCGACTCACTACGCGCCCTCGTCAGTGACATCCCACGCGTTCTCCACTGCGCGCGACACTGACTGGATCCCAGTATTATGAATTTCTGGCGCTGCCACACTCTCTGCTTAGATAAAAGTTACGTTTTTAGGCTGCTCTGCCTCTAACAACGCTCGCCAATGTCAAAATGATTGAGATGGAGATCAAATGAAAGTGGGCGGGGTTTGCTGTTCATGCAAATATGGCCACAAGTGATTTAAACTATTTTTTTCCCCCACAAATATGGCCATTTTGAATTACAGATATCATATAAACTACACAATTAATCCAAACCTAACTTAATGAGACAATACAGATATAGGCCTATTACGAAAAAAACCTATTAGGAATACATTTTGTTTGTAAATATTTAAAAATATTATTTGCAAACAGTTCAGAATGATCAGCCTACTTTCCAATTAGAATTTGAACTAGAATATAGAATAATATAGTCAAACCAATAAAAAAATCTAAATTCTTCGTCATTAGTTAGCAGCCTGTGTTTGATGGCAGTCTTTCCTTTGAAACCTTTTGTAAAACCACATGTTTCCATCTTATAAATATATCTAAATTACAACCTATGCTCTCAATGTTAAATGCAGAAATGTTAATTCATGCATTCATGACTTCAAGGTTAGATTATTGTAATGCTTTATTGGGTGGTTGCTCAGCACGCTTAATAAACAATCCAGATCAGGTTTCTGAGGAGGACTGGGTTTAAAAATGTCTTAAAAATATATACACCTCTTCTGTTGACGTCACGCACCATCTTATTCAGTGTAAAGTGTTGCATAGATTGCCTTACTCAACTATTATTACTCAACTACTATTTCCTCTCTCTTAAATAAGTGTGAATCTGTAGAAGGTTCTCTTGGTCATCTTTTCTGGGCATGCTCGAGGAAACTGGAAATCTGGTCCCAGGTAGTGCAAATAATAATAATATGCATATACCATATATCTCCTCATGTCCTGTATATATATTTTTTTTTTTTTTCTAGAAAGGCTTAGATATAGTATATGTCTGGAAATATAGATCTATTTGATCTCTTTTCAATCACCCATTAAACAGTTTACAATAACCATGGCCTGGCTTGGGAAGCTTCACAAATGCTACAGTATTTATTTTGTTTAACTTCTGTCAATGTTGATATGTGTGTGTGTGTGTGTATGTGCTTGTGTGCCGTGTGTGTGTGGCTGTGTGCATTGTGTATGTGTGTGTTTTCAAAACACCACATTTGAACTCATTACAATCCATCTAATGAACACAATCAATCCTCTAATGAACAGTTGATAATAACTTCCTGCAGGTGCACCTACACTATTTGAGATTTACATACACATACACTTTATTCTCCAACACATGCCTGTAATAGAGATTTTTGCACATAATATACATACATACCTCAGCTGTAAATATGCCTGCCGCCCTGATTGTCAATTTTGTATGTGTCATGTTTCTTACCTCACTTATTTGTATTTTTTTTTTGTATTTTTTGTATTTTTTATTCTTTGTGTGTGTTTTTTGGGCTTCTGTGTATTTCGTTCTGTTTGCTGCGGAGCTTCTGTCACAGCAAATTCCCGTATGTGTGGGCGTACTGGCAATAAAGCTCATTCTGGTTCTGATTTTAATATTTGCTACTTTTTTTCTCACAATTATTTGTCAAAACTAGTGACAATGTTGACATTTGCCAAACCTATCTGCCTCTCTATTTTTACTTTTAATCACTTAGTATCCAGCATAAATTTTTTTTTATGTGGATTTTCAGACCACATGGATTTTGAATGCAGCTTCCAGAGACAAAAAAACAGATGCTCTCCAGAGATGTTTCAGTAAGGTTCAGAGGCTCTGGCACAGGGGCACTCAGACCATTGCGGGGTGCCTGCGGGCACTCCTTTGTTATCTTATCTGTGTGCTTAGGGTCGCCATCCTGCTGGAAGAAGAACCGTGACCCCAGTCTTCGAGGTCTAGGTGCTCTGGAGCAGATTTTTCATCAAGGGTGGCTCTCTGTACATTGCCCGCATTCATCTTTCCCTCGATCTGAGCTGGTCTCCGGCTCCTGCCGCTGAAAACATCCAGCGTAGTGCTGCCTCCGCATGCTTCACTGTAGGGATGATGTTGGAGTGATGAAGGCCGTGCCTGGACTGCCAGACAGGCGTACAGTAACT